>NC_141298.1:4287500-4317500 GCF_037954325.1 Fistularia commersonii | reverse complement strand
TGTTCAATTACAATGTCAATACTGGGACAATTGTGCTTTTTTTGCTTTTCCCTCTGGGCAGATTATGATATGTCCTATATTTTGATTATTTATGTATCTGAGTATTTTGCCAAAAAAAAATAAAAAATTAAAATACGTCAGTGAATTTGTTCCATTGAGATACCAGAATAGGATCTGAGGCCTAAATAATTCAATCACCCCTTGACATTTTTTTTTTCATCATTCCCTCTGTATTACTAGAAAAATATTTAAAATGTAACTATCAGATACATTTTTTTGCAAAAGATATTTTCTATATTATTGTCAAGTGAAAAAAAATGGAAAAACTGAATCTGAATATTCCCCTGACGACTCAAAACAAACAAAGTAGTTATATGAAATCATCTCTCTACTTCTGGTATGTTTAATGTGGAATACATGACCTTGGGTCCCACTCCCAACAGGACTCACCAAATGTTTCTTGGCACAAGTAGTTCCATAGATAACCAGCTTGGGGATGTAAAATATGAGCCCTGTTTAAATATTGTATTAAATGACATCTGGGCTGTTGTGGCTGCGCTTCTTCTTGACATGTCATGATGGGAGCAGTGACAACGTGTATTTTACAGTGTTGGTGGGAAGCAAAGTACTTCCCAACTGTCACTGTCAAAATGCTTAGTGTGCGGATTGTTTTCACGGACGATGCAACCTCTGCCATCATTTAAGCTTGTAATCAATTATCCTGTTCTGCTTGACCCAGATTTCAGTCACAATGCAGAAATGCAGCCACATGTTCGTGTCTGTCCAAACTATTTTTCGGTGTTTCAATGAATTCTGCATTGATGGCGTATTCAGCCAAATTGCTGAATCCCGGATCCAAAGTGTCAACTGCCATATCTTGAAGTGACTGACAAAACCCGAAGCAGTGTCACAACACCAAAGATATCTATGGTTTGGTAATGGATCTGCAGAGCCGCTCAGACACATAATGCTGCAATTTCCGTGCAAAAATAAAAGAAGCTATGGGAGGAGTAGATACATTCTTTGTTGTACCTGACTATTTTTGTTTATGCAAATTATGCAAAAAATTACCTCTTCATATATTGTAATGTCTATCATTTGAAAGTAGATCTAGATACATTATTATTATTATTATTATACATACTTGTAATGTTGGTAAAGAGAGCATAATATCTTTTTTGTTTACTGTTTCCAAAAACTGAAATGACACAGACATTATGGTAAAAAAATATTCTCAATTGCCGAATACTTTATAAAAGGACTGGCTAAAATGTCAAAACAAGGTTAAAATCGTCATTTTATCAAACAAAAACTGACAAAAGGACAGAGATCTCCAATTCAAAGGAGAGAGACAAGAAGTAACCTAACATCAGACTGTTAATGAGAAACCCAAGCCGCTCTTCTTCTACTCCGTCTCTATCAGTGGAAGTGTGGTCTGGCCCTTTGCCTGTGTTTTGTTTGGCACACAATTTGAAAGGCACACGCACACACAAACAGAAACATACATACACACATAGACACACACACAAACACACACTTCTTGGCCAACAACCAATTGGACAGAAAAAGAAAACAGGGACAGTAAGAGTCAAGTTGTTGTTTTTCCTAGCATGCTCCTATTTTTATATACAAAAGGATGTACAGCTATAGTCTCACTGCAGAAGTCACTGTTGAGAAACAGAAATTATGTGTATGAAATAAATATATCATTTTTATATTTTACAATCATGTCTTATGTCTTCCAGCCAAGAAAATATAAATTGTGCATGTGTGTGTGAGGGACCGAGAGAGAGGAAGCCACTGTGTGTGTAATGCAGCCATATGGAGCAGAAACACCCAAGTATGCTGACACACTGGCATCCTCTTTTCTCCTCCATCCCTGCGAGGTACCACCCCACCCCTTCCCTCCCCCTTACCCCTCCTTCCTGGTTCAGTTTCACTCTGTATAAATCTCTCATTACTGACCAATTCCAATTTTCACTATGATTCAATTTGCCATAATTACTGCTGGTGCTGCTAATATAAAAAGGGAGAGGGAACAGCTAGAAATCCGGTGTGAAGGTCAACTGGCAGTTTGCGGCGTTCATTTTCATCCCACTGTATTCATCTGGGGCAGCTAATGGCCCAATTTTCCCCTCCCTCGCTCCTCAATAAATATTGCTGGAATTACAGGTTAAATAGCTAAATTAAATCATCGCTATTTCAGAGGAGGGAGGGACGAAAGGGGACAGGCATGCGGAGGAGAGAGGGAGGGAATTAGATATGTACCAGTTAATATAGAGTGTACAATTAATGTAGCAAGTGTCAGAGGAGTGCTGCCAAATTATTGCGTCAAATAACATTATTTTCACTTCGGCTGATGGCGGCCAGAAAGATAAACACACCAAAACCAGACCGTGAAAACATATACGCATCTCATCCTTACCCACATATATAGTTTTCTTAATTGTTGCTAATAATCCATCCATCCAGTCGGCCGCTTATCCTGCAATCTATCCTGCATTTTAGGGGCGGCAAGAGGTAGAGCCATCATCTTTTGAACCGAACATTCATGGTCCGATTCCCAACTCCTCCTAGTGTGTTGAAGAGTTGTTGAGCAAGACACCGATCCCCGAACTGCTCCCCTGGTGCTGGTGGACGCCAGCCTACTGCTCATGGTTTATCCATGATGGCTTAATTGCAGAGAACAAATTTCCCCACGGGGATTAATAAAGGATAAATTATTAATCAAGATCACGGAGGATGCTGGAGCCTATCCCAGCTGTCATGGGCTGGTCAGCAGTCAATCGCAGGGCCACATATATACACATACACACACACACACACACACACACACACACACACACACACACACACACACACACACACACACACACACACACACACGGGGCAATTTTCCTAATTTTTCCAATTAGCAGGCTGCATGTTTTTGGAGCATGGGAGGAAATCAAAGAACCTGGAGAAAACCCACACAGATACAGGGGGAGAACATGCAAACTCCACACAGTGAGGTCCCCATTGTCAGAATTAAAACAGGGTCCTTTAACCTCAAATAAGAATATCAAAAGAGAACAGAGGAGTTTTTTAATATTTGTTCCTTTCTCTCTGTTAACACTTGCTTAATATATAATTCTAAATTAACTGTCTCTTATCAAGTATCTTTTAATATAGATTTTTTTCTATTTTTGATTCCTTCTCTGTTTATTTTTTATTTTTCTTATATTACTAGATAAGTTCACATCATTTGAAACAAATTTTCATGTTAAACTGACATACACTGTATGCACAACTATTAGGCAAGTTGTATTTTTGAGGATTCCTTTTGTTATTGTACATCTTCAGTGCTCAAACCTGAACATTTAAGTAGTAAAAGTGACGTTTTGGCTTATTATGCAAAACCATTATGCAACTAAATGGCATTTTCCCCATCTCACTTGTTTATGTTCACATGTTAAAGTGAGAATAATAAACAAACTCAAAGAAAGTCACAAGCCTTCCATTAATAGAATTAGTTTCTTGATCTGGTCAGAATCAACATTTTGTGCATTTGCAACCACAGCCTCCCAGACACTGTTCACACACAGTAGGTGTACGGTTTACCTTCACTTTAAATTTCCTGCTTAAGAAGGGCCCAAAAGTCCTAAATAGGGTTTAAGTCAGGTGAAGAAGGGGGCCATGTCATGAGTTTTTCATTTTTATGGCCGTCACTGGCCAGCCATGCAAGTGCAGTACTTCGATGCATGTGATGAAACGTTGTCTCGCATAAAAATCAGTCTTCTTGAAAGATGAAGACTTTTTCCTGTACTGCTACTTGAAGAAAGTGTCTTCTAAAAATTGGCAGTAGGTCTGAGAGTTGATTTGGAGTCCGTTTTCAACCCAAAAAGGTCCAACTAGCTCATCTTTAAGAATTCCTGCTCGTACCGGTACGTCACCTCCGCCTTGCTGGTGTCTGAGTCAAAGTGGAGCTATGTGTTCGTTACTGATCCAACCACGGGCCCAGCCATCTGGTCCGTCAAGTCACCCTCATCTCATCAGTCTACAAAACTTTAGAAAAATCTGTCTTCAGATATTTCTTGGCCCATTCTTGACGTTTCAACTTATATATCTTGATCAGAGGTTGTCGGGTTTCAACCTTTCTTACCTTGGCCATGCCTCAACAACTGAACACCTCAGACTTCTTGACACTCCAGTTAGGTTGCATTTATTGAACATGGCAGCGATTGAGGAAAATGGGTTCCTGGTAGCTTTCTGTTTAATTCTTCTAAAATGTTTGGTGGTTAATTTGCGTCTTTTCTTTTCAACACATTTCTTGCGACCCTGTTCACTATTTGCAACAAAATGTTTGATAGTTCTGTGATCACACTCCAATATCTTAGATATTTAAAGAGTGCTGCATCCCTCTGAAAGACTTTTTACAATTTTTGACTTTTGAGATTCAGTAAAATCTCTTTTTTGGCCGATTTTTTTCTGAGGAGAAGAATCTGCCTAATAATTATACACATCTTGATAAAGGGTGTGGATCTCCTTGGGCCACACCGTCCCTCATTATACAAATACATCTCACCATTAAATCAAATAAGCATTCAATATTATACAGCTCGGAATTGAAAATTATGGATAAAATGATGGTCAAAATTATCACTTGCCTAATAATTGTGCACACAGTGTAAAGCTATTGTCATGTAATTCAGCTAAAGTGTAAAGTTTAGTTGTTTTTTTTCTTCATTTGTCCATTTAATTGCAAATTACCAAACCTCATGGTCAAGGATAATTGCATCAAGCAAAGCTGAGAAACTTCTGTACCACCATGGCTGATTTCTTGTTGCCATCCCTTTCCTAATTCATAAAAAGTAGTATCATATTTATGAATCACATCACAAAATACCCATAACAAAAACGTCACTTTTTTAACAAATCTTAAGTACTTACATCCTTGTATTCATTTGGAAATATCCAAATCATATTATAAATGACAAATAGACAATAAACCTTCGGTTCAACTTTAATCATTGGCAACCCTTATTAAGTAGGTTATATTTAAAATAAAAATCTATTGGAGTAGACAATATATCTCTTCCTCCTGGCCCTGTGGTGGGTTAATCTGCCCCTGTCTACGACCACATTCTTGGTGCATGTACAACAAAAGCAAACACTAATTGGGTTAGATTTTAATTGAAACTGGCTCTGAATCAAAATAAGATCTTATCACCAAAATAAGATTTTGCTAAAATTGATTCATAATTATGAATTATCGCCTAGCCTCGCCACAAACACAGGAATGTCAACAAATCATTAACAGCTTCAAATCCTGAATAATGTAAGCTATTTTTTGTGAATATCGCTGGTAGAAGTCAACACCCTAAGCTATGTGTGGTTAATTTATTAAACCTACCTGTCATATAATTTACTGCATTTATTTCAGTGTTACATGTGCAACTGGCCCCATACTGTTCTGCAAGTTACACACTGATTCACACACTCGATTGACAACTGCTTGCAATTAATGGAGAAAACGATTTATCAAGAATACGCGGTGTTTTGGGAGGATTGTTTATGTGTAATGTTGTATGTTGTTCGTTGGTGAGTTTGTTGGTTGGTTGCTCAGTTGGTTTTGTTTGAAATGTTATGCTTGTTTGTTTGTACAATTTATCTTTCCACTAGGATTTTTACCTCATTGGGTCTGCAGAAAAAAATTATAATAATATTCAATCTGAGAGGTGATAATTAACCAAGTCAAGAGGGTTTTAATGTTACATATTTCATTATCATATTAAACAAATAATGATAATCTGCCATCCACAAATCAGATTTAATTAGTATGGCGCATAGGTGAATAAATATATGAAAAAAAAAAAAAAACAGAAGGTAAATGATGGGCGGCACAGTGGCACAGTGGTTAGCTCTTCACCCTCACAGCACGGACGAGCCTGGTTCAGTTTCGACAAGAGGACCTTTCTGCGTTTCCTCCAGGTCCAAAAACATGGAATTGGGAAAATATTGGGAAAATAGCCCTGAATGAGGGAGTGAATGGTTGTTTGTCTATGTATGTGGCCCTGCAATTGACTGGTGACTAGTCCAGGGTCAGCTGGGATAGGCCCCAGCATCCCCCACGACCCTGAGTGCAGGATAAGTGGCAGAAGATGGATAAATAGATAGATGATGATTGTAATCCTGATTTATGAACCCTGGCTCTCTGTCAGATAATCTCTTTATAGTTAACAGTGTCCCCATGGTTATAGTAACAGTGACTTCAGTTGATGGTGGATTAGAACGCCGGTTTTGCTTGCATAAAGGAAGTGTAGCAGTAGAGGGTCTTGATATAAGGGGGGCAATGTCAGTGCTGAGGCATTTACATACAGAACAAAGCTGACTGAGCCAAGGGTAAAGCTGTGTGTGTGTCTTGTATGTGTGTGTGTGCACGTTTGTGTGCAGGTTAAACCTTTAATGTACAAAGTTTCCTGACATTTTATTATTATTTATTTTTTTGCCTGCAGTGTTATTAGCATGTGTATGATCTCAATGCACATGCACACTTACACAAGCACAAACGCAATGGCACAGGGATTCCTGACTCTGCATGAATAATGTCTTGTTTATCACTATCAGCAACAATTATATGCAAATGAGACAGCGGCTACGTCGTCTGTGTGTGTGTATGTGTGTGTCAGAGACAGAGGGAGAGAAGATAGAAAGAGGGGCCCTCTCCAACTCCAAGGTAAATAATTACATATACATCAAAAACGGAGCAATATTTTTATTTGTGTAGTGTGTTTTCTGCTATTTTTAGTGAGAGCAGGGTTTATCTGGCACCCCAGTTCGAGCATCATCTTAATAGTTAGTCCAGGTTGAACAAATTGATTTGAGTGTAGTGGTTCACCATTATCCAGTATGGTTGATGTGACCGCGTCACGATAGGACCACACACCATTTTTAATAAAAACTGCATGGAAATGAAAACCACCTGTCTTGAGCTATGGAAGTCAGCACAGTCTGATCGAGTTAATCTGAACTGATTGTGATAACTCATCAAAAAATAAAAAGTCGGGGATTCTTTACAAGATAAGGTTTAATTTTAACCATGCCACACCTCCACAGGCTTAGACAGTCAGAGAATTAGATGTATGCAAACCCAAAGGCATTTGCACAGCAACTCTAAGGCTTTAAGTGAAAATGCAGGGGAACATGCAATGAAAACTTTTGCTGGTGTGTTAGAACACTAATGTAAATCACATAACTAGAAGAAGCTGAAACCAATAGAAGGTTTCATTGAAAGCTGGAGGACAAAAAAATGAACTTGGACTTTAGATCTTGCCCAAATGCTGACCACTAGAGAAGGTGAAACATGAACCGGATTTTGGGCGGTTGTTTTGGCAACAAAAAGTGCTGTTGTGAATATGGAACAAACCAACCAGCCGAGTATAAGTGGTACTCTTTAACCATCTTGACATATTGTTTTCTTACCACATATTTATGTCAGTGCAGGTGTCATGCACAAAAATGGGATTACACTGGAGTCTAAGTTAGTTGAAAGGTCTGATACATTAACCAGTAGGATCCTGATTTGTAGTCATTTTGGGGGGAGTTTGACTGTGAGAAATGATTGCACAATGTTTAGATTTGAAAAAGGTTCAGAGTTTATAAGGATTTGAAAAAAATGGGATCTTGGAGCTTAAAAAATGGCCTGCGTGAGTTTTGCAAGAGAGAAAATCTGCTAAATGTTTCATTTATTCATTTATTTTTCTATCTAAACAAGCCACATTTGTTTTTCTTTGCTCCTCTGCCTTATTGGCCCACAAATGGATTTACAATATGTGACTGTAAAACACTCACTCTCACCTTCACATTCACTCAGAAAATATATTTAGAATTCTAGCTCACGTACAGCATGGAATAATGAAAGGAATCTTATTCACATTTTCCGACTTTCTTGCGCCAGTTCTTCACTTGCCACCTTTCTGACTTATAAACAGATAGATCACATTCTTCATTCTGCTCTTAGATCAGGCCTGGTTGTGTTTTCACCCAGCAAAATGCATCTGTCCATGATAATCATGATGATCGACAGACTTGTTTGAATCCCTGAATAAAACACAGATGCAGATGATTACTTCGCCATCTGGATCCAATCTGGAAAATTTAAGAGTCCCTGGTAATATTATTTTACTTAGTTAAAATATTTCTGTTCAGGATTAGGTTTGCTTAATGCATCAGGTTGGAAACTTAATTAACAAGTTCTAATTTTAACAATGTCTTTAAACACAATTTTAAACTGACTTGGCAGGAAGAGTACAGCAAAGTAGGTGTAAAACTGAACCAGTCAGTCTTTACAAAATTAAGTTCCAAACATAAAAGTTAACTTTAAACAAGCATCGCTTCATCCATGCTCTCATTCTTGGCATCCCGGATTGTTTTATCGCAACATTCTTTCATCCCAGCATGTGTTGAACTTTAGCACGAAGCTGTCATCTCTGCATGCTATCTGTCCAACAAAGGATTATCTTTGTGCAAGGTGTCTGTGTGTGTGAGTGTGTGTGTGTGCCTGAGCATTCAAGTTTTTGGTACATCAGGTGGGGAGGAAGAGAGGGTATGGAGTTTCAACATTATTATAAATAAAGAAAGGCTTACCTGATTATAGCCCACTTAAAATTAGAACTCTGTGTCCCACACTGCAAACAGAAGCTATATTGCTACCCTAATGTTGAACAAGATGTTGAGTATTTAAATCTGCAGCTCAGATTTCTATTGAAATTACACTAAAGCGATCAAACCCGTTTTAGCCATATTCACTGATCACATTGTGTGTTACCTTTAAAAACGTGGCTGGCTTTACACATCGAATATAAACAAAAATGTCATGGTTTGAGGATCACAGCACTGTTCTATCCTGTCAGCAGCAGGAAGCGTTTGTACCTTTACCAAGAAAGAGGGAAAGAGATTTGACTCCTCTGACATGCCTCATTTCCTCTACCTTGTCTCTGAGCCAGGGCTGTGCAGACACAACTGAGTTTTTCTGAGGTCACACACTTTGGTCAGGTATTGGGTCTTAAGGAGATATTTTTTGAACACCCACTGCTTTTTTTGGAATGATCTAATTTGCACATCTGTGAATACACTATAAATATTGGTCATCATGATGATCACTCAGACCACATTTTAAGATGGTTTGTGCTGCATGTGGTTGCATTCTTTTGATTTCTCTCCCTTGATTGTTTTTAATTGTCAGTGGAATAGCTTGGTGACATGTATTGCTTTGCTCTGAGAAATATTAAAAAGATTGTCTTTGCAAACAAAGACAACAAACTAATCGCTAACCCTATATATATGTTATTTGTAGGGGTCTGATCAGAGCTTCAATCACAAAGCTCTTTTCCTAGACCTGGTGCAGAGTGACACTGACACTTCCCTGATATGGATGTTAATTCCAGGTGAAGACAAGCCATGGAAAGAAACCAAAATAAAGAGTTGCGATGCTACTGCTGTCAATGTGTGCGGTTGTTTAAAATCTGTGCTCTATTGACAAATTAGAGGGATTACCAGAAGTGAGTGCCAGAGCAAACCAGCTAATCCCACACACTGGCCTGCAACACTGCACTTCTGTGTGTGTGTGTGTGTGTGTGTGTGTGTGTGTGTGTGTGAGTAGCATGTGGTGGCTCATGTCACTCTTACTGTGCATGTTGAATAGGTGATGGCAAAGCAAAGGTGGTCAAAATAAGTGTAACATGTGTGTCAGTTGCTGGAATCCAGCGATCATATTTTTATTCAGTGTATTTCTCTGTTACCAGGAGTCTTACAAATAAATCAATTCATACAACTGTTTTTTTTTAGTTTTAAAATCTCTTTTGTAACAATGAATTTATTTGATTTGATTTGATTTGATTTAATTCAATTTAAATTTATTTTATTTTATTTTATTTTATTTTATTTTATTTTATTTTATTTTATTACAGAGGAGCATCACACAATTAATTTAGATAAATCAGTGTATTCAGTAGAAAAACAGAATATGGACTGGGAACAATTTTTCTGATCATGATTGATGTCAGTGGCAAATTCCGTGAGGCCATCAGTCCCATGTTGGCGTGGACTGAGACGCCACGGATCTTCAGTTTTCAGCATCCCCCACTGTCCCTCCTTGATTTTTTCATCTTTTGAGGCTTAGTCACTGACATCTTGTCAGGTGAAGAGTTGGCATGGTCTCTGTAGCCACAATATAGAAACTCTGCCATGAGCCTGATTTGAGTTGGAATGCAGTCCAACACATTTTTGGACTCTTCTACCCGACTTCTCTGACTTCTCTACATCTCCCTGTCACCTATCCTATCCAAATCCTCTCCCTCCCTCTCTCCCCTTATAGAAGGCTTATCCAACTTGTACGGTGCCAAGTGGGAGTCTCCTGAAACACATTGCATGCGCACACACACACACACACACACACACACACACACACACACACACACACACGTCTGTTGCAGAGAACGATGTAGCAGTGCCCCTTCTGTCTCAATAAGACATACAACAGTTCTGCCTGACACTGACAACAAGAATAAAATACAACTCTGCGAATTCCTTCACTTTTCTCTTTTGCTCCAGTAGTGAACCAGAAAGAGTTGATTATAATCCTGGATTTATGAATTCAACATCATACCTTGTGATCTGCTTCACCTTTTCAGCTTTTCCAGTTCATTTTTTTTTTTTTATCTAACCTTTATAAGCCATTGAAATGTCCTCCTCCACATAAATAGCAATATAAAAGAAATCGCAAATCCTTTGACAAACTTCACCTGCAGAACTAGAAGCAGAGGAAAAAGATATGCTGAAGGGGGGGAAAAAAAGAGGTTATGGGGGTAGAGAGGGAGCAAAAATGAAGTAGTGTATCCTGGGGTCTGAGTGTTATGATCAGACTCCACTTGTTTATACAGTAATGGCAGCAAGAAGTAGGAGTGGGAAAGGAGTGGGGGAGGTGGAGGGGGCAGATCGAGGATGAGAGTAGATCCAGACCAGATGGAGGTTAGAAGAGGGCATGGATGGAGGGAGAAATGAGGGGACAGGTCTGTGCTCCAGGCCCTTATAAGGTCTGGATGAATGCAGAGCTTGAAGGAGGCTGAAGAGCCAAGGGAAAAGAGCAAGAAAGGACACACCTAGAGTAACTGCAAGGATCTGTGATCTTTAGGCTGTTCATAATTGAAATATTTTTTTACATTTATCATGACAAAAATAAAACCACTAACATGTTGTCAAAGATGTGGTATAAGATATGGTCACAGAAATTATTCAATATTCTAAGGTCACCTTATTTGACATAACATCATATTTGACCTAACTCTGGTTTGGCTGTGTCATGGCTTACAAAATAGACTCATCTATGCTCAGAGCGCATCCAAATTTTATGACTCAGTAAAATAGTAGATATAGAGCATAATTTTAGCTGGGTGTATCATCATGATGGTGTCATCAATTTTATTCATTCATAAGAACCCATGTATTCAGCATAGGTTACATGATTCCTGCAACAGGCAGTGGCATGTTAGCTGCATGCATTCAACATAATCCTGTCACACCACAGTTTTGCACCCCTAACTCAAACAAAAACAAAGCATACTTGGCAGAAACAATAAAGACGCAGAGAAAATACCAGATGCCAGACAAAAAATTTAAAATAAATTGTCAAAAAGAAGCTGTACTAGTTACACATGGCCTAAAAAATGGCATGTGGTAAAAGGAAGTTTTAACTAATTTCTAAGATAAAAGTACATATCAAAGTTAAAATATGTCACAAATTCAAGTTTTGGCTCAGCAACTATAATTTGGAGATTCTTAAGGAATTAAGAAAAATACAGACCACTATATACTTGTTTATTGTATTTATTTTTCCAAAAATAATTGCTGTGATGGGTTTTCAAAGCAAAAGTTGAAAAAAATGAAAGCCATATTCATAGAATATTACTTATAAAAGTAGTAAGTAAGATTTACATTCATCTTTTTGTCTGTTCACATACAGGTATTACAAATCGTAATTGTTCTCCCAAATACTCACATGGACAGGGACAGTGTTTGGTCTGAGCACAACCCAAAGCCTCTCAACTGTTTATATAGGCAAGTGCCGACCATTTAGGTCAAGGAATCCTCCAAGTGTGTGTGTATGGGGTGGAGGGGTCTGGTTACTGTAGTGAAGTTCACATTAAGCTATCCTGGATCCACTGAGCTGATGTCGCTTCCAAGTGAGACACCTCACTGCAGGCAGGCAGATGGTGGCGCTACGCTAACAACTACAGTCACTGGCTGCTGGTTGCATGTAATCCACTGACCAGCCACAGCTGGGAACTGGAAGAAAATGTATCAGGTCTTACAGTTGTTAATGTCTAAATGGGTGGTTGTTTAGTGATGTAGTGCAGCAAAGCATTTTGATGACATAATAATGTGCTATTGGGCTGGAGGAGCGCAAACAATGGAGAAACCCCATAGTGGTTAAGCAGCTCACCCGGGAAGGGGAAAACATTGCACCAGCCAAAATGCCTTATTTTTTCCAGGTATGCCTTTTATCTACAAACCTTCAAGTTGTGCCAAAGGGGCAGTTAAGGGATCCTGGTTAGCCAATAGCCCTGCCAAATTGCCCAAAAATGTAGTCATTATGCACATGCAGAGCAGTGTGCAGAGACACATTTGCAGTGAGGAATTACAGCATGTAGAGATACGAACCATCGATGTGGGTTTTTAGGAGCGCAACTCATTAAGTGGCCCACTTTTTCAGTGCGTGCAGTAGAGAGAAAAAATAGCGTGCAGTCATCTGTTCTGTATCAGCGGGGCTGTAGTTTCAGTCATTCTACCTTTGCAAAGCACTGTTAATTTGGCAACCCCTAACCTCGTTCAGCAGATTACACCAGAAATGGACAACTGTCACCCTAACCAGCAATAGACTGGCCCTATATCCAGACATATGCAGTAACTAGCTCAATACTATAACAGATACAAATTCTTTGTTTGTTTTCCTGGGAAACAGAGCATGGGTTGGTTTCTCAGGGAAAAAAACAACTATGCATTCTATTGATTTACTTGCAGGTGATGAAAGCAAGACGGCAGTAGTCCAGTTCCTCTCCTCCAGCCCTCTTTTTGTTATCTGTGATATTGCCCAGAAAAATCAATAAAACAAGTGTAGCTACCAAGCTTTGTTTATCTTTTTTCCTTTAAGTGAATAATTCAGAGGTGAGAAAGGGGATGATACAAAGCTTTGATAGAAATGAAAGCGTTTCCCCATGGTTTCCTTCAAAGTCCATCGGAGATGAGATCAGTAAATACATATCGTTTTGAATAACAGAGTTGTACCGCACTGCTTTCAAGACCGTCATAAAAGACAAGACATTACCTAAATTTGAGCAATGATACCAAAAAAAAAAAATCTGTAAATTATTGGCCGAAAGGAAAAGTCAGTCAAAGTTGGTCAAGTAATGGAAAAGTTGGTGCAAACGAATTTTAAGGGGGAGTAAAAATTTCAGTTTGTTTTAAAAATATTTTTTAAGGTCGCCATATATATAGTATTAACCTTATAATAATACATTAATTTTCATGTTTGTCTTTACAGTTTTTGATATAGATATACTTGGACTCCAGAACAGAAAAGATATTGCCACTGTTCAACCACTATAAAAATGTCTAGGGAGCTAATCACTGTTCACAGGTGAAATCCCTATTATGCACATTAATGATAAACACCTTGAAATCTGTCTGATTTCACAATAGAGTGATGTTTAGGAAGCTTAAACGCCTTAAAAAAAGTATTTTAAAAAGTGCTGGAAAACAGTCCTGGGTCCGTGGGGTTAAAGAATGGTGGGATACCCATTGGGATTAGGTGGATAATCAGAATGGGATTTTGAGACCACCTTATCCACTGACTCTATTCAGCAATGGAAGAAAATGTATTAGATGTAATGCAAAAAGCCTGCCATCATGTAGCAGGATGGGATGTACCCCACAGCATTTATGCTTTGACATTCATTTGTATTCATGACAAAGAGCAAAGGTAGTAAAGACTGAAAAGAAAGCTGCCATGCACTGTAATAGATCTAAGGCTATGGAGCATTCAAAGATGTTGAAAATGCATTATTCAAAATTGTTCCAGTAAAGGTAGAGTCAGGCATTTAAAAGGCTAATAATGAAGTTGAAGGGCTTTGGGAGCTGCTTTGGTTACAATATCAAATACCCAAATGTGTGCGGCATTTATTATATGAAACAAACAGGAATCGTCAAAGTTGATGATGCCATAAGTGTTGGATGTATGTTGTACCTCCTCATGTGGTTCCCATGTAATGTTTAGTATATAAAAGTGAGAAGACTTTCTAACAAGGGAATCAGCATGTATTTGTCAAGCTATACCACCCATGGCTGCATTCTTCTACATACTTACTACCACATACATAAACAGCGAGGCACCAAACATTTCCAAGGAAGTCACTAAACCTCAGTGTCCCACCTTCACCACGGACACACAAAGCCCTCACTCCCTTGTAATTGAGGTTTAAATCCCTTCCTAACATCCCTCCATCCCTCACTCTTCACCAAACATGGATTGCGCCGACACAGGGCCCCTAATCCTTCCCAGTTTAACCAAGTGAGAAATTAGCTTTTGTTAAGTGGTGATTTGGCTGTGCTAAATGCCAATAGCCCATTGTGGAGGAGAGGGGCAGTCATGAGTCCCCAAACACAGCAAAATACAGTGATAATCCCATCCTGTTAGTGCAGCCCTGACTGGAGATGCTGAAGCTGCCTGTAACTGTGCAGCGGATCATTTTTAGTCTTTCTTTTTCAAATCACATAGATGTTTATGTGGGTGAAGGTGTTTTGCATTTTTTGGCGTTTTGCATTTTAGGTGTTTTGTGTCTTTTGCACCGTGTAAAAAACACCCTTCTCTCCTTTCCCTCTTACTCCCCTGTAACTTTGCAAATCAAATCTTGTATGCATGCTTGTAGTGAAAACCCTTCGTGTCAGGTTGATAGTTGACACAAGGAACGGCTGTGGATTCGATCGTCAAAGCCGTTGAGGGACACCAGGCTGTTCTGGCAGGAAAAGACAAGACAAAGCACAGTGTTGTCTCAGAGAATCAGCGGGGTGAAATCTGCCTAAGAAAAATCCCTGTCACTTGGTCTCAGTGCAAGAAATTTAGGAGTTAATTCACAGATGTCTGCCTTGACAGCAACATTTCAACATAGTGGGAAGTCAGAAGATATTTTCAGGCGATAAAAAGGCAGCAAACCAAAGAGCTGCTGGAGAGCAGTGGGAGTTGGCAATAACTAACATGCCAAACATGTTTTGTGGCTAATTTCAGTCCAGATGATTCAACCATACACGGTGATATAAAGATAGAGTGGAGCAGTGCTACGTCTTATGCCATGAAACTTGATGCAGGCCACAGTGCATCGTTTCCAAAATGATAAATGCAGGACAAACCAAAAGTCATCTGTATTTCTAAGCAGGAGAAGTTCCTGTCCAAAGTCTTCACACAAAAACCCTCCAAATGACAGAAACTGACAGAAATGTCTCATCTGATGTTATTCATCGTTTGATGTATTCTGTACCATCATAGCGTCTGAGATGTAATAGACTAGCATTTTATTTATTATTGTAGTTTGGTCTATGTCGGATCCTCTGGAACCTTTTGACTTTAATTATAGATTTAATTTTGTTGTTGTGTTAACTTTTTCTTCACTTTTCTGTATGATTTCTGTGCATCCATAAATTCTTTATCATTTATTTATGCTTTCCTTTGCAGATTCACTTCAGAACTCATTTTGAATGTCTGACTGTTGTTAGTGTAACTGAAATGACTTTATCAGGTTTTTTATTCAGTCTAATTTTAAAGTTTAAAAGTACAAATTTGCATGTCAAACCAAAAAATAAAAAAATAATTCAATTCAAACTAATCATTCCAATTTGTATTAAAAACGTTTTTGATAAAGCAAAAATAAATTTCCTAGTTTAAAACACAACTTTGTGCAGTTGAACAAATAAAAAAATCATGACACCAATCTTACAAGTCTTATTAAGCTGAAATGTATTAGCATTTACTTAACTTTATATTTCAGACAGCCCTATCACTAATATGTTTTTTTTTTTTTTTGCTTTTTAATGTGACAACATATCAGTTTCAGTCAGGTCACCTTTCAGCAGAATTAAAACATCCTACTGGCAAAAAATTCACAATCTGATTTGCTGTTCTCTGAACAATTGATTTAGAAAGCAATATTTTCTACTACATACTAAGAAAGGTTAGTGAAACGTTTGATGATATTCAATATAGCTTGATATTCTGCCAAGCCTTAAAATTATTTTCATAACAAAAGCTACTGCTTGAATAAAAAAGAAAAACTTTGACATATTGTTTTTCTTTTTTTTTTGTAGAGAGGATTTTGTTTGGTGTCCATCATTATGTCAGGAAGCAGCACCTACCATGCTTCTGTTACTTATTATAAATATCAGTCTGATGAAGATGGCATGTTTTAGGTTCACTGATTATATATGTCGATTTACTGTATGAACGGTCAAATGGACTTTGAACTTACTGTACAAAGCAGTGAAGACAGAACTGGAACAGTCATTCTCTGGAAACACTCCTCACAAAGGTTTCACATACACAAGCTGAAAAGTAAACAGTCACACATACAAATTTGCCCAGAAATAATGGAGCATAAACACACACTTTGCACATTTGCAAAATAAAAAAAAAAAGAAGAAAGAAATTGTGTAAATACAGACATTCACTTTTTCCACAATGACCAAAAGACAAGCACGCACACATTCAAAAACACACAGTGAGCTGGGACTAACAGGGAGCTTCTCTGGAGAGACACACAAGTTCACGCAAATCAGCCTGTGCTTTCTACGACGGCATCAAGAACGGGCAGTTTTATTGGAGGGCCTGACTCCGAACATATCATCAGTCAGTCAAGATGATCACAGAGGGGAGGATAGCTTTGCATCCAGCTACTCTAAGCCCCAGCAATCTTCCCAGTCGGTTCCAGCTTTTCTTTTCATTTTTTTCATTTTACATATACACCCCAGCTGCCTGACTACAGCTCCTTGTTCAGAGACACAATAGGAAACAAACACCTGGTCTTTTATCGTCTGAGCTGATCATTCTGAGTCACAAAAGCCGACACACTTTGTAAAGGATGCTCTCACTGACAAAGCAATATTTCACCAGCAAACATGTTTTGTTTCGGGGTTTTTTGTCATTTTGTTTGTTTGTTTGTGTTTTTCCTGAGAGAACATGTCTTCCAATGAGTTTTGAAGTGAAGGTTATTGATATTTTCAAATGAATACACCTCATTAGACATTTTCTTTTTTGCGGGTAGGGTCTTGCCTGTTTTGAAGTAACCTGGATTGGAAAAATAGGGTTTAACATTTAACTTATAATAGCAAGCTACTTTTAAAAATTGAATATCAACATGTGGATTGGCTGCAGGTCTGTGACCTTTATTTTTTTGACTGTTTCATTTTCATTTGAAGAGTTTATTAAACTGGAAGGTTACATCTGAGTCAGGATGGAGCATGTGGGTCAATACAGATTATGATGATTGTTTTATATCCAAAAAGCTGACAGCTTTTAAAGTTGACATCACTGTAACAGAGGAGTGATGTAAAATCCTGAAACCGGTTTCACATTTTCATCAACAAATCAGTAAATCAATAAATGTATAATGAAAAAAATTGATTAAATGACAGGATAGTTGGGTACAAGTGACTGTAAGTGTATTTTAGACAGCGAAATTAATTATTTCAAATAAAAAAAACAAAGAAAGTTATATTTAGACAACACAATTGAAGTGATATATTAATTGGTTTGATTGACTTTGCATCAGAATATGTGCGGGGCATCTAGTATTTTACATTCAAGTCTTAATATGAAAAAATAATCAATGAAACATGCAGAATTATGAAACTGATAAAGCTAGGTTAAAACATTTGTTTTGATTGATCAGACTATTAGACTATCTTCACTAAACACTTAGAGTGAGCGAATATTACATATGACATAATATATGACAATTAACTGAAAAATAAATGAGGAGATTTTTGTCACAGGGTTGACGATGCAAAAAGACAGAATGAACCCATGTTTGTTCACCACAAACATGTTACCATGCTAAAAAATTGCCTCATATTTAAGGAACGATCTTTTTTTTAGGTTCCAAGGAAAAATACTACTGTATGAAAAATACCTTCATATACAAAACTGGTGTGCATGTGTTTGTTTGTGTTTTCCTCTTCCTGTTTTCACCCTAAATCTCATAAGTCGTTTCTAATGCATCTTCCATTCCTCTGACATGGAATAATAAACCTGGTCACACAAACTAGGGTGGCGCAGCAACAAGACAAGGACAGCAAGGCTCACTGTCCAAAACACACTCTGATTGACGAGAAAACAAACAACGGATGAGCTGCTTATGGCGGAAAAAGCCTTTCATAAATGAAAAGCATCTCAGATCAACATTTACTCACTGACATGCCATTTTCATCGAAGGTGTCGCTGACTTCACAAAGCTATTAAAAGACAAAATAGCAAAGTCAATACCTCATCTCCAGAGGTGAAGTGATGTCTGAGAGGGGGACCTGAGAATCATATGGGGATAAAATGAAATACCCAATTGTGAATCTAACACACAAACAAGTAACATATTAGAAAATAAACATTTGAAAAAAAAAAAACACAATTATGATGCTGAGATATTATTCGTTCACAATAAAACCTGGTAATATAATAAAGATTGAAAGAAAAACTGACAGTAAACAATAGATTCACAAATGACTTATTCTCAGTGAGCATTGTGAACTAAGTGTATGTGTGTGTGTGTGTGTGTGTGTGTGTGTGTGTGTGTGTGTGTGTGTGTGTCCCAATTACTGAGAGTTCTACTGAAGGCCCCCCCTTCAATTCTAAAATGTTATAAGAGATTGCATAAAAGTCATGGACAGGCATTGAAATATTGAACAGGGAGGGTGCCAGAGAAACAAACCGTACCAATCTGCCATTAAGACTGCTTTCATCCATATATACACACAGAGACACACACATACATACATTGAAGGGCACAAAGTCTCTCTCTCTCTCACACACACACACACACACACACACACACACACACACACACACACACACACACACACACACATACATACACACTCGGTGAACCTCTTTCACCGATCTCATCTCTGACACCAGGGCATCAATTTTCGCAAGTCGTTGAAAATTACCATGCATGAATGCAAAAAAAAGCTGATCAGGAGTAATTAACACAGCTTCATATGCAAATTTTATTAATGCAGAACTACAAAGTCATTATGCAAATTTGGGTTTTTCGTCGAGCTCCTTGACAAATACTCCCAGCTCTCGCCATCTAGCAGCCAGGATGGATGACAAGTCTGCTCTTTTAGTTTAGACTGAGGCGTGCCTGTGTGTTTAACTCTAGTTAACGGATTAGCACTGGTTAGCACTGATGGCTAGCTGCAGTCATGTGTGCATGTTTATATGTGTTTCTGTGTGTGTGTGTGTGTGTGTGTGTGTGTGTGTGTGTGTGTGTGTGCTTGTGTGTGTGTGTGTGCTTGTGCTTGTGCTTGTGCGTGTGCGTGTGCGTGTGTGTGTGTGTATGCAAGGGCCAGTATGTGTGTGTACACTGTGTGATTAGGGAAGTGGCTAATGGCTGCTCGGGAGAGTAATGAACCTGAGATTCAGGGGATGCAAAGGGGGATCGGGGGGGTAAGATTATATGAATATGCATGATGCTCGCTGGCTTTGATGATTAAAGAAAATTTTAATATTTAAATGAGCACATGCAAAGTGATTAACGTGGGTAAGAGAGGCGAAAATTGCAAAAAGGGATTTTGAAAATGCTAAGAAGCACACGAGATGCCTCTTTGTCTTCTTATGTACTATTAATGGATAAACTCTCTCTGTCTCTCTCCCTCTCTCTTTGTGTGTATTTTTCTTTGGCGATCCCTGCCTAATGTCTCAGTTGCTCCTGATATCTTGGGGGCCAGAATACTGAATCTCCAGAAGTATTGTCAGACATGATAGCGTGTGTGCAATCCATTATTTTTTCACTCAAACTCAGATGCAATCTAACGACAATATGCAAGGCAGATTATGACCTCCGAATGGCCCTGGCCTCGAATGCATTAGTAGTTACTTTGAAATTAGTCACAGGTTTGGAAAAATGTTCTAGCTAATATTGGTCTATTTCATCAGTTTGCATGTTCTCCCTGTATTTGCGTGGGTTTCCTCCGGGTTGTCCCCCCACAATCCGATAAAACAACCTGCAGGTAAATTCCTCCAAATGAGTGAGTGAATGGTGGTCTGTCTTTATATGTGGCCCTGCGATTGACTGGCGACCGGTCCAGGGTGAATGTCTCCCGATGACAGCCTGGATAAGCGCCAGCATCCTCGCGACCCTGAGTGCAGGATAAGCGGCAGATGATGGATGGATGGAAGTTAAAAAAAAAAGTAGCTTCAACAAACCACTAGTGTCCAACAGTTTTCTCATTAAATGACTGCAGTCTACCATAACATGCTTTTTCTCCACAGGAGAAATATATTGATACTGGTGGTGGTTTTGTTATCATTGTTGTTATTAATTTGGTTTGGTTGGTTATTTGTCCTTATATTTGTTTATTTATTTATTTGTTTGTTTGTTTGTTTTGTAATACATGAACCAGGTACACATAGAACCAAATGCTTAATTGTTGGGGGGGGGCAAGCAAGAGGTGTTATGTATATTGAAGTGATTACTGCATCAACAAGGATGGCGCTCTATTTGAGAGGCCTCCCAGTGTTGCACAAAAAAGAATACAACATCGTCAGACTGCTATATTAAACAAACACACCATAGATAAACACACCGCTGCTCAGTCATAATTCATAGAACAGGTCATCTGTGGCTCCGCCTCCTTTTTTGTCATGGTGTGCATGAATATGCCTTTCTTACGCTTCCATCTGATAACCAAGCTCTACATGTGTCTTTGTCTGTGTGTGTGTGTGTGTGTGTGTTTGTGTGTGTGAACAGGAAGAGTGAAAAGCAGGTGAAAAAACAGAAAAAAAGTGGGAGTAAAAGCAGAGGTAGAGCATGACAGGAAGTATACTTATCGTCTTGTTACCCGCACAAGTCCTCACCTTAAAATCGAATGATTTAAATTAAGGGGACTCACTTTATGTGTGAAGAATACACACACTGTCTCACACACATGCACATAACCTGTCAGATTAAAAAGGTGTCATCATATAGTCAAAATACCAATGCTTCTCTACATGTGTGCTTCTCTCCACTCCAACTGGACTCAGTTAAATATCTGAATTAAACCCTACTTGACAAGGCTTTAAGGGCTACACAGCACGGTGTCAGGTGATGTTAAACACTCCTCAGTGATACATGTATCCTTTGAGAGTGTGGGTGTCATCATGCTTGTGTGTCTTACACTTCCAAAAGGACCGCTTTGCTTTACTTTTCCTTTCTCCAACCTTTCAAAATTCCAGTCACGTGTTCCTCTGAGGGGAATGTGTCCACCAGCGTGGCTTTTTAAATCCCTGGACCTAAAAAGAAACCTATAAGTTCACCCGAATAAAGAAGCCAAGGTATGTAAATGATATGACCCTGAAATGAACACAAAATCTATAAACCAGATAATACTGATGATAAAAATACTGCTGCTTTGGAACGGGGCTAAGCTGCACGAGTTTTGGTTGCATGACACTGTAAGCTTCCAACCTTCCATAGCACAAGATAAAAATCCTTAACTGAGATAATGACTCTAGACATCTGACTGTGTTACAAATGTAAACATCACAGAAAAGTTATTAAAAAGTAATACTGTGGTTGAAGTAACACTTAGCCAATGCAAGCGTCACAAATGTACAAAAGGGTTGTTTCAGTATCTGAATCAGAAGCCAACATGCGAGACACACCACTTGTAAGATGAATGATGATTTTTTTTGTTTCAAAGGTGAAAAACTCACTGACGTTTTAGCTTAAATACAACTGAGGATTCTCTCCAAAACAACTGAACTCTACAGTCAGTTACAGCACGATAACTTTACTTAAAAAAAAAAAAAAAACAATAATAATGATAATAATCTACATTCTTCTGCTGAAGATTAAATGTTTGGGAAAATGTTAAATACGTGGGCGGAAAAGCAATGAGTCCAATATGAGATTGTCGGCACTGCTAGAAGGTGAACAGATACGCACAGAGGAGAAAAAGGTAACCTATACATTTTCCGGTGTTATGGATTACGTAGGATCAAAAGTGTGTGCCATTCTTATTTATATATATATGTTTTACTGCCTGTGATAAATTATGGACACATGTGCATTGTGCACAACGCTGATACCTGTCATTCAGGGGAAAGGGTTAGAAGTGCAAGAACAAAACCTAGACAACATCTAAGATTGGCAATAAAATACAATGAAAACGGAGAGGAGTCATGACAGGAAATAAGTAAGTTGCAACCAGTAATTTAGAAGAGTGCTGTGCAGCGTTTGAAACGAGTCAATATTTATCTAAGGTGCCATTTGGAATCGGTTACAGGTTCGATCCCCGGCTCTTCATGTCAGTGTCCTTGAATAACATTCTGAACCGCCTGGCTAAAGGGAAGCCATCTTCCATCTCCTGTATGAAGGGAGTAAGTAAATACGACACCTTTCTAAGCATCTACAGGAACTGCTCAAGCTTCACTAGTAGCAACACGCATGTGATAACAACACACAAGATGCCTTCTGATGCCTTTGTGAGACAGAGCTGGCTTCAAATCATATCAATCGATTCAATTGTTTTAGATTAAAATGACACACACTCAACCCGTTATTTTATTTGATATATTTATATAGATGCTAAATTTGGTAAGGGAGTGTTATCAGAAAGCAAGGGCTGTAACTGACAAATAAGGGAAGACAATGTGTTGCAATATTAAACAGAACAGTCCAACTGCACTGGATTGTACTAAGAAGGGCTCCGATTAAAAATAGATGAAAAAAGAAAATGAAAAAGAGAAAAGATTGGAAAAAAATATATAAAGATATATTTATATGTATAAATGGGTATGATGTACTATACTATACTATGAAATGATATATATATTCTTGTTTTTTTATATATATATTTTTAAATACGTTTTCTTTTAACACCCCATTTCGAATAATTAAGTCAAATAAAACTGATAATGTCTCGAATATAATCAGTAAAGTGCCATGTCCGTATGTGTATTATATCCGTTAAAAACACAAAGAAACAACAGGATCATGTGATGATTACATGAAAATTTTGTTTCAATCATGTATTTTTGTATTTATTTATTGTTTGTGTCTTTGTTAGTCTGTGTGACACGCTTAATGACATGGCCATAACAGAGCGAGCTGTTGCGTGAGTGGCGCTTTCATCCACTGAAGGATCTCAATCAGGTTTTCTTCTCCGAACTGCATTAAAAAGTAACTAAAGCAGATACAAAATAGATTTGTGACACCGAAGACTGAAAGAGACACAAAGTCTTGAGGATGGACTATGACCACTCTAGGCATTCATCAGTGAGGGATTGACTATTTCACCTTTTCACTCCCTCCTCTTAGTTCTATAAGAAGAAAGAATACTAAATGTAGTGGTATAAGTACTTACACTTGTGTGTTGATGCATATATGTGTGCTTGCGTTGTTTGTATTTCAAAGTGAGAAGGGCTTGGAAGTATTTTCACCGTCTATCAACACAAAAATGCTGATTGTACTGTTGCGAGTGTACTTTCACCGAAAGTTGTAGAACTCTGCTGGCTTATGACTGCGCGCTGTGAAATTAAACTCAGGTTCACTTAATAAATCGCCACGTCCTCTAATCACAGTAATAAGCTGCTCACTAGATGTGTTTCATGGAGAAATCGTGAAATACTGAGGGTAATTTTGAAACATAAAATCTAAGTGCAGCAATATAGTTTACAGTTGTTGCATTGCACATCCAATTGAGCTGCTAATATGGTTTGGCTTTTAATGGGAAAATGATCGCCCATTCTGTTATAAAGAAATACAGTGCTATTGCAATTCCATACCTTTCAAAGTTGCACAGTACATAAGTGATTTCTCAAGAGGACTACAGTTGGATATATTGCATGCATTGCAATGCAGGGAGACATATACTATTAAACATAAACATGAATAATGGTGACCCTAAAGCATCGACTAAAGTCAATCAATTAACACAAAATTCAAAATGTGCTCTGGCGCTTTGCACCCGCCTGCTGCACAAATTGTAGTGTTTTCAGAGTGAAGCTGCAGAGCAGATGCTATGCTGTGCCCTCAGAGGCTCAGGTGACTGCGCTGTCGGGCTGCCTGGCAGAGTTGAAACTGCCTGGTAAAATATTGATGAAGTTCAGGCCCAAACATAGTGTTTTACAGCTGAGGCTAAACCACAGGCCGACACTTTAAGAGGAACTCTGTCTTGCACCAACACACTTAATAGGGAAAAGGGCACTGGTAAGTGCTTTTCCTCATTTGGGCTGTAGCCAGACTTTAGGAAGGTTTGCATTCAAATGTCCGGCATACATTACTGACACCTTAAAGAGAACGAAGTAAAGTAAACCATGGATGTTTACAGACTGCTATTTTATTCTCTCATCTGGGGTGAGGAAATCACACTACATATGGATCAAAATGTTGTATTTAATGAACTTGGACCCATAGCATGAATGTTGGGATCCACATTATTTCTGGACCACTAATTTCCATTTCATCACGTCACCATATCACACGATTTCTTGAGAATTATGATTTTCTTGTTTCTTTTCCCATTTTTTTATGTAGACCCAAACTCATTCAGCTGCTAAGGATGGATATTTATGTTTCAAATATTTATTTGTAATGAGCATCATTTTTAAAAATTCTATTTGACTGCACAGCTTACTGGTTGAATTTTCAGATGAAGATTAAGAAAAAAAACATTACACATGGACTGGAAAACTACTGCCTGAGAAAGTACGTAACATCCAGTGCTGCTTTTCTATACAGTCTTTTATTGGCTCTACTGCTCTAAGTTTATTACAGAGCAACATTAGGACCAGTACATAAAAAGTGTTTCTTGTTGTTCTTATTTCTTGGGATGGCCTTCTGACACAGACTGGAACCCCCAGCTCTTCTCTAGCTTCTTTATTGGTGCCTGAACTGGCGAGAGAGATAATTCTAGCTCACCCCACCCAGTCCTACATACACACAAACACACAAGCCTACACAATCTAACTACTAAACTGCCTCTTTACCCCACTAAATGGGAGAGAAAGTAGTCTCTTTTTAATCCCTCTTTCGCCATATTTTCCTCTTCCACCCATCGTCATGCCCCCCCCCCCTTTTTTTTTTGCTTATTTAAATTTTAATAAGCTTTTCACCTTTCCTAAGCAGATGGCTGAGGCTGGATTTCTCCATGAAACTCAGGGTGAGTGTCTCTGTCAGATTTTGCACAATTTGTTTCAACTAGCCGAGTCCTCGAGGGGGTTTAGGGCTCCACGTGGGTAATGTGCCTCCCTCCCCTGTCCTTTTCCTAACTTCTTTTTTTCCACAAAAATAAATAACTCTCTCTGTCTCTCTCTCTCTCTCTCTCTTTACAAATATATATTTATATATATCTATATATATGTACATATATAAATAATCTTTTTAAAGCATGAGGAAAAACTATTGACACACACACACATATGTGTGTGTGTGTGTGTGTGTGTGTGTGTGTGTGTGTGTGTGTGTGTGTGTGTGTGTGTATGTGTGTGTGTGTGTGTGTGTGTGTGTGTGTGTGTGTGTGTGTGTGAGTGTGTTTGTGTGTTTGTGGGGGGGGGATTCCTGTTGTCTCATACCGGAGACTGGAGAGAATGCAGAAAACTATATATATTAGTAAATAACATATTTGGCTAAAGGTGTTGAGTTGTGGGTTTGATGCTATCCGACTCCTTCTAATCCTCCATTCATTCTTCTGGTAACTGAACATTCTCTATTTTTCCATTTTGGCACTGTGTTAACAAATTACACCATGTACTGTCCATGTAACTCACCAGCTGCAGCAGTGCATCATCCTGACAAGTCGCACCTATTTTACCCTGTGAGCTCTACACACTCCGCAACCCCAAAGACATTGCGAAATAATCTGGTGATCGTCATATTTACGCTCTGTGAACATAATTTAATTTTTACTTTTTTAAGTTTTCTTGCAGAGCCTCTTTATTTAATAGTGATGTCTTATATATTTGGAAACAATTCCGAACTACCAATGAGGAAATAAAGTGTGTTATAGATGACCATTAAAGGTGATATGTAGAAAGCCCCTTTTCCAGGTGTTCGGGTGGCAGGCAATGCTAGAAAGGCTGCAGGCCAAATAAATCATGCGATGCAATGAACATGTGACGCACTTGCGATGTGGACATGTGATGTGTAGATCAGGAGTTAGACATAATTTACCACCTTTGGTACCGTTTTCCTTTCTTTCCTTTTTTTTTTTCTTTTAAAAAATTCATTGCACACCGTCAAGTGTGAGAATCAGTCTTAGAACACAAAATGTACCAACAAAGGGGGATAGGAAATGGTTGATTAAACATGTTGAAAAAGGGAAATAAGACTGATCTGAAATATTACATCACAGAATTGTTGAGAAAATATATCTATTCAAAGACCCCAAAACACTGTAAGTAATAATACAGCTTGTAAGCTTAAATTAAATTCTTTAACTAAATACTTTTAATCTCATCGGACGCAAGGATATAAAGTCTAAGCTTTAGCAACGAGGTTATATATTACAAACTCATGCATGATACCTGGTGAACACACATGGGTAACAGGATTTGGACAAAAATTGTCATGAAAAAACAAGTTGAGATGTTCAAACTTTGTGCTTTGAAATGCTCACACCCACAGTTCGGCAATTCCATATTTGCAGATAGATTTGGAAACCAATTGGGAACAAATTGGTCATGTAAAGCATTCTGAGACTCTAAACACATTCATAAATTCAGCTTTCTGTTCATTTATCAGTCTTTGCTTTGTAACATTGGCAGGTGTGATTTTTTTCACCTTTTCTGGAAGAACGTAGCCCACTGATATCGCTATGTTTGCTGCCTTCATGCTGAACCTAAGCAATTATGTACTGGCTCTAAATGTTTTTGTCAAAAGCAAATGTTAACTGTTCCTTCACGGAGTAGACGTTCGCCATGCCTACCTGCCAATGTGTTCTCCTGCTTAGGGCAAATTCCTTTGGTGGGCGTCCTCCCTCCCCTCTCGCCTCCATTCTTTTCTCTTCCCACCTCTTCTTCTTCCTCTGGTGTCACCTGGATGCCGATCTCCACCGGCTCTAGCACTTTCCTCAGCTCAACCCGTTGGGCCTGGTGATGAAGGCTCTGCAGATTTGGACTTCCCCCTCCTCCCTGGTCGCTCATCTTGTCATAGCAGCCATTGGCCAGCAGTGGTGTTTGGCACTGCTTCTTCTTGTGTTCAATAAAGAGGAGGATGTCACCAAGTGGGAAGGTCAGTTGGCACTGTCCACAGGTCAACAAGTCGTGGTCGGCATGGAGGTTGGGTGGCAAGGCTTGGGCGATGCTTGGGTCCAACGGGTGGCTGAGTGGGTGGGAGAGTAAGGAGACAGGGAGCAGATTGCCATCTGGATGCTCAACCTCTGCTGTTGGATAAGAGAAAGAAAAAAAAATAGCATTTCACAACCAGGCATTACAAAATATAATCAACGTTTAACTGTTGTTTTGTGGCATCTCTAAGGGCATGCTGAAAACCACTGTGCTGCTTGATAGAAGATTGTGGTTTTCAATGTTTTTTTTTCCACCGGTATCTCTCTATGATGCAAAAAGTGTGACTTTGAAAACAATCTGACAGTCCAACCCACTTCAATCTCCTTTCTTTGGTTGCTGTTAAGTTTATATTTAATATCCTTTTGCCTACACCCTCCCTTGAATCTAAGACCTCAGCTTACCTCCCCAATACAACGTGAAGAATTCGGAACTCGGCTTTGTCACAGTTTTAATTGAACTCGGCAACTAAGTAGTTTTCAGCAACTTATTGGTTCAGTCCCTTCACTTCATCAGATACAATGTCATACATATTTAACAAGATATCCTCCCATTCACACTCACAAAGTCAGGAATTCAGTGTATCGCTCAAGGACACTTCCACTTCTCTAAAAGAGGTACCGATCGATTCAAATAGCTGCAGATCAAAGAGCAAATTTTGAAGTCTTTTCAGATGATCTGTCTTCAGATGATCAATAAGTTTTGTTTCATTGTTTCTGTGGTATTGTTTTGTAAACAAATGATTTGACCTCATTTGTCTGTCACATAAAATAAAGTCATATGATATATAGATATGACAAAATATAAAAAAAATTATGAGGTTCTTGAGAGATGATGGAATTCTCGACAAGTCAAATTACAAGGCGCATAAGTTGAGGTCATAACTCACACAGCTCAAGGCAATATGTGTGTGTGTGTGTGTGTGTGTGTGTGTGTGTATGTGTGTGTGTGTGTGTGTGTGTGTGTGTGTGTGTGTGTGTGTGTGTGTGTGTGTTAGACCAGGTGTGATTCGTGTGAGTTCTATGCAGCCACATTACACACCAACTGTAGCACTGTGACTGCATATATAATGGTACCATGTTTGTACTTCATTCATTGTGTGTTCTGACATGTTTGTATGTGTGCAAGTTCCTTGTGTGCACACATGCACATGTGCAATGTGTATTTTAACTGCAGGCTGCACCATCTGTCCTGTGCTATTGAAATGGCACAAATTTAGTTATTCATTGATAAACATGCAAGTGCAAGATGCCAGTTAGCTGACCTGTAACAAACACGATCTGCAATGACACTAATCTCTTAACTTGATTCATCTCCAAAATTAACATTACAGTAACATGATAAATTAATAAATTGACAACTACAACCCTTAACCTCACTGCTGACTTCCTATCTTAGTGCTCCCATTTATGCGTGCGTGTGTTTTTTCTAACCATGAGACCACAGATATATGAAAAATTTATAAAGGAATTGCAATGCACTTATATATGGTTTTGATAAACAGTACAGTGATAATACACTTTTCATTTGAGTCATTGCCACTTTCAGGAAATATTAAATGGCATCACCCCAAAAAGGTATACTTTTGGTGTCTATTGTTATTATTAAAAAATGTATTATTTGTTTAGTGTTGTTGTTCCTTTTTTTTCCAATACTATTATTATTATCATTTGCAATAGTAGTAGTAGCAGTTGTGTGTGCAAGTGACAGAGGCAAAGAATGAAGCCTCCCTTGAGTCTTATGTACCTTTTGAGGCTTTGATTCAGGAAAGACTTCTTAAAACTAAGAACTTGAAAATATCACTAGAGATTTTGTCCAAATGTTTTATTGCTGGGGGTCATATTCAAAAAATGATGGGTATACAAACAAATTATTCCAAATCTCTCTCACACACACACATTTTCTCAGAGCAGTGAGAAATAGGGTTTGGCTTCATTTGTTTACATCCTATCACTGCAAATGTGCTACTAATCCATCTAGACCCTTCATGGTCTCCATAACAACAGATTCTGTTCACAGATAATTACGGTAAAGTGTGTTGGCACAAAGATTCTTCTGTATTGTTTTTTTTTTTTTCTTCCAAGCAGAACAACAGACTTTCCAACAGATTCCTCTGTTGTGTTATTTTAATACTCTCTTCATTGCTGCGCCGCACACAGATTTAGGAGAGTCCTGTGTGTTGTTCTCAGAATAGGATCTCTGAAAGATTCAGCTAAGATCAATGATAATGAAAATGCTGAGTGTGTGTGTGTGTGTGTGTGTGTGTGTGTGCGTGTGTGTGTGTGTGTGTGTGTGTGTGTGTGTGTGTGTGCGCGCAACCATGCAACACGAAGTGAATGCAGAACAATTAAGCAGTGGCCGACTTGCCCTTGTTCATGTTCAGTTTAAAAGGTTTGATTGAAGTGAGAGACAATTTAAACAAATGAATGTATTAAAAA
>NC_141298.1:4117500-4282500 GCF_037954325.1 Fistularia commersonii | reverse complement strand
TCTGAGTCATTTTGTCAGAGCACCATGCATCCTGTGACAAACCCCAAATTAAAAAATGCCTTTCTTTGAAAAACAGGACGCAGGTCAGCCGGCGCTTTACAAGAGCTTCAGAAAAAAATGATGCAGAGCTCGACGGTACAGATTCGTATGTGTGCATTTGCATATATGTGTTGTCGTCTAGGTATATATATACGTACATTATTTATATATATATATATGCAAACATATATGCATTCTCAATCCGCAGGCATCTCTTACACATTAATTATGGGATGGATAGCAGTTTGCAGATTTCTGAATGGTTGCAAATCAGAGAAACAGAGAGGTGACCCTACTCCCTATCACACACTTTCACACACACACAAACTGACTTTGTCATAAAGCGTTTCCCAGGGTGTTGATCATCATTTCTAGACGTATATCAGCACTCTGTCGTCTCCCAACATCTCATGACCGCCTCTCTCTCACACACTCACTCTCTCTCCCTCTACCTGTGCGTCTCCCCTGTCTGATTATCTTGGTGCGTTTGCTCGCTGGACTGCACAAGCCGATGTCAAAGAGAAGCATGCAGGCAGCACAATGTGACCCATTTCCAAAGTTAAGTGAGTACACGCTGCAGGCCCGCTGCACACAAAGTCTACTGTTTAACAAATCACTACTTGTTGAGGGGTCATCTTAGTCTAGTTCTGCATGTTTGTCTGGCTGTGTGTGAACGTGAGTGCAACACACTCTGTGAGGCCAGGCCAGGCAGCGGCGACATGGCCTCAGAGTCCCCACAGGCAGGAAGTGGAGTGATGGTTCCATGCAGGTGCACCTGAGACATGAGCAACCAGATCTGGCAAACTTTAACACAAGATAAATCTCCTCAGACCCCTTTCAGCTGGAGGAAAAACTGCAGTGGAAGTATTTTCATCTTAATACTTGTTTCTTTTTTTCTTGAACTGCCTTCACGCAAACAGCCCTCTCTGACAGCAGCTTTTACATAGATTCTTAGACTAAGTGCCCCCAAACCCCTTTGCCTCGGGGGCTGCTGTCCTGCCTGACGCACGATCCCGCACGCTGCATTGACAACAGCTGGAAAACTGAGCTGAAGGCCAGGAAAAGAGAGTAAAAATAGATTTAAAAAAAAAATACCAGTTGAACTGCTGAAAAGTTCCGCGGCAAAAAAAAGTGCCTTCGCAGGAGTAACAAGTGTTTGCGTTATCTGCGTGACCTTGGGGGAAAATAAAGAAAAAAAAAAACACTTTCTCCGATTACACTATTTAAGATGATAATTAATAATACAATATATAATAACATTCGCCTATGACTTAGCGTTAAAATGATTTCGCTCTTGATGGCTGCCACTTTTTGTAGCGCCGTGAGGGAAGCCTCGGATCCTTCGCTGTCAGAAGCGCGCAGGATATTAAATAATCCAAAGTGTCTATTAATATTGCAAGTAAAAGGGAAGTGAGGAAATAAATAAGAAAGAAAGAAAAAATACAGAAAGAAAAAAGAGAGAAAGAAAGAAAGAAGACGGTATTCGCGTATTAATGGAAAACGACAGAAGTTTGTACGGGGCAATAAATGTGGAAAAGGAAAAAAAAGGAAGAAACCTTTCGTGCTCAACTTGAGGCCGCCCGGTGCGTTAAAGCGTAAATTTTAAAAAAAGAGGCAATAACATATGTATGTTTTTTTTTATTTTGTCAAAATGTTAAACTCATGTTTTAAAGGAATTGAATGTGGCGTTAAATGAAAGTGTCGGCCGTTTTGTCTTCCTTTTTTAATAATAAAATGAAAACGCTTTGCAAGTCTTAGATCCTTATATCGTCACACTGCATTAAAGTGGATTTCATGTCGAAAACAAAACAACTTCTATGAATTATGATGAACCTGGAGATGATGACGATGACGATTTGTTCTCAGATCGCAATCGCTGTTTGGAATTGGACGAATTTGAAACTTTGAATCAGTGTAAAATGAATAATAATTTCCTTCACCTGAGTTTCAACTTCCCATTCCGCTTTTTCCATAAACATTGTTCTTACTTTGAAATGCCAAACACGCTCATGACATGTCTGTGTAAACGTCCTCTAATTAGAGGCTGATATTTATAGACCATAATAATCACATAAGTAGATTTACTTTATCTGTTCTATCAGTGTATCGGGGATTTGTTTAAAGAGAGCTGGCCTGCCGGAAGCACCTCGGCAAAACTTTTTTTTTCTGTTCCGTCTCTGAAAAATGTACATTTTTACGCGCCGGGTTGCACACACGCACGCAGACGTGCGCGCGCACATACACACACATACACACACACACACACCCACACGTTGTAGGAGGTGAGAAGGGGGATCCAGATGTGACGATGCGGATGGAAGCGTACCTGTGATTTCTCTCTGGGACAGGTGCTGCGGGTTCCCCTGCTTGCGTCGGGACATCGCCCTGGCATTTACACTGGCATCGCCCGGAGAGCGGCGCTAGACGGGTCGGCTCTCCTCCTCCTCCTCCCTCCGCCTCCTCCTCCTCCTTCTACTTCTTCTTCTTTTTCTCCTCCTCCTTCTCCCACCACCGCCGCCGCCGCTCCCGCAAACTGGCCCGAAAGCGCAGCCGCTCTCCGGCCACCCCAAAGTGACCGTTCCAGCGACTCACCCCCTCCTCTTCTTCTTCCTCCTCCTCCTCCTCCTTCTCCTCCCCGCCCGCCCGCCCCCCCGGCCTCCAAACGCGTCCCTTCAGCTGCCTGTGACGGATCCCAACCCCCCCACCCCAACCCCTTCAACCCCCAGACCCCCAAGCCGGCGGGACGCCGCTTCCTCGGCCGTGCGCTCTGGTCCGGTCCCCCGGGCTGGTCCTCCTGTCGTCCAGCGGCGCTCAACGGAACGTCCTTTTTTCGTGGCTTTTACTCTCTCCCGCGGAGAAGAAGCGCAGCGGAGCTGTGGTGGTGGTGGTGGAGGAGGAGGAGGAGGTCCGTTCACCTTAGGATGGTCAGTCACTGTCCACTCTCCGGACACCTTGAACTCTGCGTGCCCCACGTCCGGAGAAATCCGGGTGGAAGGACGCCGGTGGCTGCGTGCAGGTGCGTAAAATATGAATCCAATGTTGGTGATGGGCACTTCTTCTTACGCACGGTTTTTTAGACTTTAACTCTTCAAGTGAAAGCCCGCTGCTGCTTTGAGGGGACACACTGCAAAGCCTCTTTTTCTCTTTGTGCTCGTTGCAGAGTCCCGCATCTCCGATGCTGCGTGCGGCTCCGCGCGGCTCTGTGCGGCTCTCCGGCTCCTACAATGGGAGAAAACTCAAGTTCAAGTGCGGACGTGACGTTCAGCGCGCGGTGAGAAGGGAGAGTGGAGACTGAAGAGCACTGGGGGCGACTAGTGGTGGCTTACACACACACACACACACGCACACACACACACACACACACACACATACGCACACACACGCGCGCAGGCAGGCAGCGATGGTCAAAGTTGCTCAAGTCACCTCCCACTTCTCCGGGAGGAGGACGCGCATTCACGAAAGCGGCCCGCGGTGCGTCAGACTCCCTTTCACCCGTGGGATGGACACGCTTCCACGGGCCGACTCGCTTGTGAGGACACCCGGAAAAAAATACACATTTTGCGTCCGACACATTTGGTGGACTAAAACCCATCCCGATTATGAAAGGGTTACGTTGTTTTAAATATATATAAAAAAAACGGATACTTTACTTCAAGAAAAAAAAAAAAAAAAAAAAAACACGGGCCTGCTGTGCCATGTGCGTGGGGATGGGAGTTCACTTCGCTCCTTGTCTTTTGTTCGCATTCAAATGACCTCGGACGTAAATAGATAATCGTATACTATCGTATCAGCGCAGAATATCCACATAAGTTTGCAATATGTTTTATTAAATCTATATTTCACTACAGCTGTATTTTCCTCTTCAACAGATTCCCACTGATGCGTCATGCGCGTGGTTTTTCATTCACAGCCCGACCATTAAATCACAGCCTCCGTGTATCGCATGTACTACACGAATACACGCTCTTCATTTATATATTTATTTATTTATATTAAAACGCAGGTTTGATGATTAATTCTTAAAAAAATTAAAGATATATATTTTTTTTTTTTTTAAATAGGGCAGGTCCTGTGACCTGGCGGTGACCCCTGAAATACTTGAGCTCAAGTGGAGGATTAAAATTTTGCATGTTGGATTCTGCTCGTTTCACTGAAGAAGAAAGATGTTGCACATCAGATTGAAAAAAATAAATAAAACAACTACATAAGGGGAAATGTTACTGTCATCACCTACATCTCCACAGTTTGTTAGCGTGTGTGTATGTGGGCAATGAGGCTAAAAAAAATTGGATTTAGTTACTGGAGGTGACAATGGAATATGCGTATAAAGAAAAACTGGGTGAAAGTGATTAAATAAGTTGTTGCAGACAAGCACCGGCATTTGTTTGATTTACCTGCATCTAGATTAAACTAAGTGTGTGTGTGTCAGTGTGTGTGTGTGTGTGTGTGTGTGTGTTTTGATGTTGGTTTGAACTAGTGGCCAGTTGACTAAGAACTATAGCTGCCAACCCTGTCATCCCTGCAGCAGCATATCTGAGGTGGATTAGCTGCTATCACATTCCAAAAACACTCCTTGTTATTATATTTTCCTGCTTTCCTTCTTCATCCGTATGTCTGCCTCTCAACTTCTTCCTCGGCCTCATGGCTCGCAGCAGAAGAGGGGTGGGGGCAGAAGGGGGGGGGGGGCTGCCTCGGGGTTCTTTTTATCCCCCAGCACCACCAACACCACCTCGCATCTAGACAAGCTTCTAGTTTGTTCCTGGGCCAGGTGTTGTCAGAACAGCACGAACGCATTCCCCCATCCCTGGTTCATATCCACTCAGCTTTGTATACGGACTTGGAGCTACTTTTCTGCATTGCCTCAAGCGCTGCCGCCGCTTCTCCCCTTCTTGTTTCTTTCTTTCTTTCTTTCCTTCCGCAGTATCTTCGCGGGACCCGGCTTTGCCGCTAAGGCTGCTCTCTGTAATTCAGCGGCGCGCCGTAGGATGACATAAATAGATTTCACATGCTCATTTACAAGAAAAAGGACGGGATGGCAGGTTCGTCCAAATGTCTTTGTGGAACGCATAACAGAACACCCACTTTCATTTGGGAGGGATACACGCAGTATTTTGTCACAATAAGAGCCGACAGAGAGCATTATGGTGAAATGTAAATCATTGTCATTTCTCAGCCACAACTCAGTGCCAGTGTGGTTTTTCACGAAGATATGGGATTAAAGCTGCTTTGAGTGGCTCGGTTGGACGGACGGAGGAAAAGAAGACGAGGCTGTCTTCATTGTCGCTCATATTTAGCGCACACACACACACACACTCACACACACACATCAGGCATCCCTCTAAACATATAAATTCAGATCCGCACTTATCAAATGAGAGTGCCTGCTGATGTTACAACAAGTTGTAAATCATTTCTTAGTGTTGCTTTTATGTTTTAAGCTCCGGCGTCGCCTTTTCGAATCATCCTGTCGTCCCGTGAAGAGCTCAGAGCGTCCGCCGCTGTGGAATCATGAGTGCTATGTGTGGTGTGTGTGTGTGTGTGTGTGTGTGTGTGTGTGTAAAGTGACAAGCCAAGCCAACATCACTACCTGGATGCGTTCCTTGTCCTTGCAACCTGATTGGCTCATTAGTCAGATGGGCGACAGGTGCATCATTTCCACTTCCTTATTGGCTGTTTTTCAAAGGCGATTTCTCACTTAAAGGCCATCAACGTGAGTTATGGCAAATGTCTCCCAGAATTCTGCCTTTGCCCTTCCTTGATTTGCATAGCCAAGCTGTTTGTTTGTATGTTAATGCTTGGCCATAATAAGCCTTACCCACCCACCTCCACCCACTACCTGCTTTCGCCTTGGCTGTGTGGTTAAGTTTTAATGAAAGGATCGTGGAGGTGTCCTTTGGAGTTTCCAGATCACTTTCCCAAACAACTGTTCAACACACGACAAAAGCTTGATGTGAAACAGAAAAAAATACGCACAGTGAGCTGGAATACTTTTAAGATGTGTCACGGTGGGATGGACATTTTTGTCTTTTTGTCATTCGCGATTTGAATAAATGAAAGGTGATATTATGAGGATTGATCGTTTCATTGAAAATGTCTGAATAAAGCTTTTTTTGTGGAGAAAAGAGCCAAGCGTTTATTTCAAATGAAAAGATTATTCTGTGTAGTGTAGTTGAAAATCCACCCAAAATGTAGAACGTGTACATGGGGGGGATCTAAGTTGGACATAAGAAGAGTTTCTGTGTTTTTTTGTAAACGCAAAGCACAGTGAAAATAATTTAACCACATGTCTATTTGTAGTTGGTCCAAGCTTTCTCACATATCTGATGATTTTTATTAGTTTGCCCGATTCTTGGGACTTTGCAAATGATCCAAGTTTTTCTTTTTCTTTTTCCAAATGCTTGGAAGACCTAAATTCCAACGTTTCGGTTCATTCGTGAATCCAAGGGGGGTTTTAAAACAGATCATGGGATGTGACTGAAAGCCCCTGAGCCACATACAGATTTTTTTTTTATAAAGCTGAACTATTTTACAGTATTTGCAACTGATTTGAGATGAAGGTAATAATTATTTTAGATTCAAGCTGTGCCTATTTCAGTCTGTGTTAAAAAGACTCCTGTTTATCATTGAGCAGCTGACAGTTCCCCTTTAACAGCAACCATCAACCGTTAATGTCAGCATCATCCATTATAAGCATTTTCTTTTATATTTTATCCAGCCATCAGCGATGAGAACCGTATTAAAAAGGTAGGCATTAATGGACTGAGCTCCACAGTCACTCCAGAATGGTGACCCTCCATAGCCAGACCCATGATGCAACACCACCCTCTATTGGTAAGCCCTAGCCACGAGCGAATACCAAGCACCCCTGTGTCAGTATATATGTGTGTGTGTGTGTGTGTGTGTGTGTGTGTGTGTGTGTGAATGAAGAGGAGTGTAAAGTTACTGAGGTTTTCCTATAGTTCCGATTATGTTTATGGCAAGAGTAATGTTTACAGTAAACACAACATGTTAAGGTGAAATTTTTCAACTAAAGTAAGTTAAGGGTCAGGTTCTGTCTGAAAGGGCAGGATGTATGTCTAAGATAATAAAACACCTTTTGGATTTACTGTTCAACTGCCAGCAGGTGGTCCTCGAATAAAAAACAACCAGAAAAGTCAAAACAAGACTTCAAGGGGGTTAAATAAAAACAAAGGAGGGGGGCATTAAATTCTTTGGCAAAATAAAAAGCAGAATTTAATTAAGTTTACCTCAAGGCAGGTATAGAATATGAAATCGGGTTTAGTTGTGTACATCAAAAAATGTTATGAATGAAGTGTTCAAATGACAGGAGCGCCACGGTGTCTCCGCACAGGCTGAATGCAGCCGGTATTTGAGGGCCAGCGAAAGAGTGAGGCAACCCTTAAGCCCTATTACAGATATCAAAGTTGAAATTATTCCTTTTTAAAAAGAAAATGCTAATCATAGATTTATTAAGCAGAAATGTGGCACTCTCATTTCTACACACACACACTCATCTAAACATGCGCATCTGTCTAATTTTAAGACCTTTTACCCCCTCCCATTTTTTTCTTCATCTCTCTTTTCAAAGAGATTTATTTTTAGAATAATTAATACCACCGTAATAATAGTGTTTAATGTATATATCGGTCATTACTTGGTAACATATAATGAGCCAGGAGAGCGGGAACAAGAAAAAGGGATGTGTTCATGACTTGAGGTGCAGTGTCCTAATTAGTGATGCCTTCGTTTAGAGATTGTGTGGGCCAGCTCTGCTCGGTATAAAGATTCTGCTCAGGGAAAAAAAAAGTAAGAAAGTTATAAAGAGTAAAACAAAAAAAAAAAAAAGAAAGCATTTGATCTTGAGGAGCAAAAAACTTAGTGGTAATATTTCTGGTTCACTCACATTGAAGGCATTAACGGTTTAAGGGCATTTCAACATGATTTCTGCAGTGAATTAAAACTCAAACACTGATACCTCGAGCCAAACCGTTATCTGATAACAGTCAGCAAATGCCTCAAAAAGACAAAAAAAAAAACTACTAACAGTGTTTTGTCATTTTGTTTTTACTTTAATCTATCTAACCTGTCTGCACCTCTCATATTATAAAATAACATTTTCGAAAATAGTTGGAGGTTGGCGAAATGAAAAAAAAATTAACAAATGATATTGAACAAGGATGAAACATTGCATTTGTTTTAGACATGGTCCAAAAATTAACACACCGCCAAGCGCCAAATGTGGGTTAATTTGGGGTTGGCAGATAAATAGCAGCTGGTCACAGCTTAGAGCCAGAATTACATCACCATGCCTTTTTTTTTTCTACATGTGCTTTGAGTAGCTGATACTATTTTCAGCAGCGGATGAATCCACATGTGGAGCTAAGTGAATATTTCCTGGCAGCGCCAGTGCGTGTGGGGGTCCAAATAAACGAGTTTGTGTTCATGGTGATGAAGAAACATGTCAACTGGTGCAAAAAAAAAAATTGATGTGTTTTTCAATCGTTTTTTTGGATACAGTACAGTTCTATGACACAAAGGTGGGGGGGGTGAAGATATATCAGGTTTTGGATGAATCCATCATACTTTTTTTATAAGTAAGTTCGCTGTTGTCTTTTGTTGTCTAGGCAAGGATAGACTCATGATTGAACGGTTGGTTTTTCTTGGATCGCTTTTCATTTTCAGGCACATCAACGCAATTGTAACAATCAGACACGCAGAAAAATCCACTTCATCCAATCGTGCACAGACAGAGGGTCCAGGGATGAGCCGAGCTGAGCTATCTGCAAACTAAATGAGATCTAAACCAGGCCCTCCGCCAGGACCAGTTAAAGACCCCTGAACCTGAAACCAGCCGGCCAGGAGCTGCGGGCCACTGGGCCAAACACAATTGTTTTTTACTGAAGAAAAATAGCAGCCCAGTGCATCTAAATCAGGTTTGCCTGGCTGCTGGACGGCAATCCTGCTTCCCCCCGGTGTCCCCAGAGAAATGGCGGGAGTGAGTGAGGGGAACGCGCAGCTCAACACACACCTCAACACACACTAATTTTGGCATCTGATAGAGGAAACTAGCACTGCCAAAAGCTCTGTATTCACCACAATTAGCTCAGTCCTCAGACGCTCATCCTAAACATAGCGGTGCTGAGCCAAGTTTTGTTTTACAGCAGCTCTCATGTCCTTTTATTTCTCCAGTGCTGACATCATCCTTATGTGGAGTGAAAAAAAACAGCATCAAATCATATGTTCTATTAAAAAGTTACTCCATTTTTGATTAGGCTCAATTACATGTATGAATGATGGATAAATACAACTGGGCATCACTGGCATTTGAGAAAACTATATAAAGCCCTGGATACTGATTCTTTATTAATGATTTAACCATAGTATTTTATCAAAGTTGAGCATTTACGCACAAACCGGCTGAAGATTTTCCGCTAAAAAAAGTAACTGTTTAGGAAATGGCAATTTATGCTGCAAATTGTTGGATGATTGTGACATGACATTACAAATAGGCAGGCTTATGAACACACAGCGGTGAGTCTTCCTCACAGAGCAAAGGATTAACATGATAGGCCCTGTCCTGAGGAAGAGCTGAAGGGCTCAAAAATGAAGAAAAGGAGAATGCATGCACCCACGTGCATGCTCAGGCTGAAGCAAAGCCAACCTTTAAAAAATTTTCATCATCATTATCATTATTATTATTTTTATTAATACATACCGCGCATGTATAACTCACGTTCAGAGTTCCTTGCTTGTGAGACAATGCACTGGTTTGAACTGATGATAATCATCTCTTGTGCATAGAATGTTCTTTATCAAGCAACAAAATAATACAAATTACTCATGTGCACTGATCATAAAACTGTAGCCTTAAGCATGTTGAAAGGTCTTTTTTATTATTATTATTATTCTCTTTTCTTTACTGACTATGAAGAGATCTGGGTATATTTCATTCTTTATTTGTCCTCCACTGCCCTCTACTGGTCACTCTGTCCAAATACTGGACAATAACTGTGGTTTTCAGGAGTTTGCTGGAATTGGATATAATTCAAATGTGTATAAAACAACACCCTTTTCAAATCTTCATGATTTCCATGTTTATGACTGTGTCATCGAGGGAAATGATTTGCTGTGGACATGTATCCGATGATGCTTTAAGAATTATCATGGTTTAAGAAAAGATGTTATTATTGCATATTAATGCATATTATTTAAAAGGCTGGATTGTGAAATCTGATTGGCTCGGACTTGTCTCGGACTCCATGCAATTTTCGTTGTTTACATGTATTTTTTATTGTGTACATCTCTGTTTCAAAAAAAGAGATGTACACAACTCTACAGTAATGTACCTTGAAAAAATAAATAGTTCACTACCTCAACATCATAAAAAAGCCTCCAAATAAGTTCTAGGGATGGATTTTTGTGTGTGTGTGTGTGTTGTTTGTTTTTCCCAGCGTAATTGAACCGCCTATTATTTCTGGGGAATGAAAATCTGCTAATGAATTTTCAAGTGCAATTTTGATAAAGGGATAAATATAACAGCAGATTATTAATAGTAATAATCATACTCATACTTGAGCTGAAGGAAGCGCCAAGGGTTCATTGTCTTGCTCAACAACACTTCGACCGGCTAGGAGACGTACAGGAATCGAACCAGGAATGTTCGGTTTCAAGGACAACCGCTATGACCCTCTGAAGGCCTTGTGATATATCAATAATATGAGAGGAAAAAAATCATAAAAACAGATATTGTGTTATAAATTTATGGATAAGATGCCAAGCAGTGGAGAAATCGGTGACTCATTTTTTGTAATCTCACATTGGACAAAAGTTACAGTCTTTACATCAGGAGAAAGTCTACATGAGGAGAGAGGTTAGTAATTCTTTTAATTCTTACAACTAATTAAACTGCTCAATTAAATAAGTTACTTCCAATAATCAAGGGAACCTTGGATTTCATGTATTTTCCATTAGATAATCCGATTTTATTCTTATTGTCATAGTCACAGGTACAATTAACCTTTGCCATACAGCCACTATATTTAATATTGTTAAAAACTTGGTGCCCTCAATGACTTTCTAGCGAACTTGTGAAGGTTTCCTGTGTCCGTCTCTTTCCCCAGATACCTTGGTTCTTCTCTTCCTTTCCGATATTTGGCCTGACACTTAGACTGCTGGCCAGGAGGGCCCACAGTGCCACAAGCCATTACGTCACCCACACATTGTCCACCTGAGCAGCCAGGGCCAGTCGCTCCCACACACACACACACACACACACACTCATACACACACACACACACACTCACTCAGAGCCATAGTTGCAGATCTGGAGGATTCTGGGTCAGGCAAGGGAGGTCTGATGAAGATGAGGTAGGACATCAACACTGGGCCTTTTCACCGCTTACTGGTCAGTGCACTGCTGTGCCCGTGTGTGTGTTTGAGGGGATCAGGTCTGATATGAGCTGATTTTTTTTATCTCAGCGTCTTCTCCTGACAGGCCGTCACACCATAACCTGGAGAAAGAAGAGCAGGAGGTTGAGTGTCTCAAAACCTTGGCTGTAAGATGTGCTAGTATTCATTTGTGAATTGATTTTAGAAGCTTATCAAGTATCAGGCCCGTCCCTGCGCTTTCCTTTTGCAAAGCGGCACCTCATTGTAAAAGAGGCCCAATTAAAGCTTGTGAAGGTCCCATTTGACCCCATACCTTGGATACATAGGGCAACAAAATAAAAGAAAGAAAAATGGTTAGTGCATGTACGATAGCCTGTAAAAATGGCTCGCTATGACTTTTGCACTTAGTATTGTCTTCATCTCACAGGGCCACTTGTCACTCCAATATCAAATATCTGATGGTCCACACAAGATTTTGTGGAGGATTAAATGGATCATCAATAAAAGATGAAAAAGATGTCAAAAAGAAAGAGACGCCAGTGTATCATTCACACAGCATGAGCCAAACAATGGTCTTCCTTCTGCCATGAGCCTATTTCTGTCAGTTAAATGATAACAAAAATTTTGTTGCAATGCAAAAGTGATCCTTGGAGGAAGATTAAATGTAAAGATCCCCAAAATAATCTCAATCACCACTGAAGAACATTCCACAAAGATCAAGATACTCATTCTGCATGAAAACAGTGACATACTCAATCTCAACATGGTGCCTGGGCCCGCGACAGAACTATTCCAATACACTAACGTTTGCTCTTATACAAAAAATTATCCTTAACTAAATTTGAATCACCAAATTATTTTGTTTATGTAATTGATTTATTTGTACTTATTCATTTATTTCTAATTCTTAACAAACCCCATGTTTGGGGTTTCTTTCGAGGTGGGCTTTGAAAATGTGATCCAATGATTTTCAGCTATACTTGAGTCTCTTCAGTGAGGTCCTCATTAAAAATATTCAGTGTCAATTTTATTAAATGCTTGTGAAATGGTGAAACAATTGACGCATGGAATCTCATATGTCTTTTAGCTGACCATTGATTTGTTCACATATTTTGATATCTCTGACAATTTTGTCTTTCTCTTCACAAATTGCGTTATTGTTTCTTAAGAAATCAATTATATCAAGAGTGGAATGTTGCAAAAAAAAAAGGCAAAAATATGCATAATTTGTAAAAGATGGAAAAAGCAAGATGGCTGTTTAAAACCATTTTCAAAATTCAAAAGGTCGTCAAATGTAAATATCAGGAAATATTCCCAAGAGTGGATATATTAGTTACTAGGCATAGTAGCCAACTACTTACTGGCATTGTTTATTATTGAATGGTGAAATAATGCTTTGACCATCACTTTAGGTGTCCATTTGAATTGCATGACCCTCAGTAAAATCCTGTGGAAGATCAAACCCTGAAGCTTTCAATGTATAAGCTTACAACTCTTGCATGGTTGCTCATAATTTGCACGCTTTACACAATATATGTATAGAAATACAAGTTAAAGCAAAATAATCAATTTTCCAGAAGCAAAACAAGGACATATTTGGATATGTCTGCATGTTCAGCTGTATTTGTGTGGGTCTGGTGTCCTCTACTCTGCCTACACCTTGTTAAGGAGATCTGTGATCAAGTAAGTGATTGATCTACATGTCAGGTGACTAAGTGTTTCCTCTTTCCACATCTCAGGTCAATTAAGGTGTGTGTGTGTGTGTGTGTGTGTGTGTGTGTGTATGTGTGTGTGCGTCAAAGAGAGAGATATAGCAAGAGAGAGCTAAATAAGTTGAGTGGAGTGGATGCACTGATTGCATTTTAAGTGGGAAAAGCATCTCCATCATATAACCATATGCCTTCTTGACCAATAGTAAAATTAATTCCAATAGCTGTTTTTTAATCAGTAAAGTATAAATACAGGGGTCTTTCATTGCAAATGTTTTTCAACTGTAACCACTAGGACATTACTAAATATCCACATATGTTGGTAAAAAAAATTGTACTGTTTTCTGATGTGTCTTTTGTTCGATGATAGTTGTGAAGTCAAACAAGCACGTGATACAGTAAAATTTTGTAAAACAATGAAAAAATGTAAGCCTTTGTGTAATCCCAACCCAAGTCTGAGGTATGAGCCACTATCGAGGAGGGAAGGATAAACCCTCTTTTTAATTAAAATAGACAGCATGATTTCATTCTTTTGGTTTTCAAGGTCTGAAAATCCACATCCGAGTGGCTGGAAATCTATTGCACATTCATTTACCATCACACCATGTTGACAGCTAAGTATAGTTTAGTAACAGACATATTTTTATTTGCAAATAAAACAATAGATGAACCTGTATATCCGGAAATATTTATTCATCATTGCAGTAGAAATTTGAAAATCAAGGATCAAATGAATTTCAACTTTTTGTCTTGTTCTTGTCTTTTCTGCCACTTTAGTTTCAGTATGCAGCCAAATATTTTGTTGACAACTGTTGGAAGTAGATATATTTTTTTCATAAACAGAGGTTATTTTGTATTAAAAAAAAATAAACAAATAGACTGCTTCATGCATACGTTTACAGACCCATGGTAAAGTAAATGTTTCTCATATATTCTTCTATTCCAGGGTCGTGAAAAATGTCTGTGACAATCTACTACAGTTTCAATAGATAAATGAATTGAATAAATTCTAAACAGAATTCCAGCTTCTGTTATAGTCGACAATGACAATGACATGAAGTTGCCCACAAGGCTGTTGGTAAACACTGTGGTCTGATGATGATACCTTGGTAGCCAGACTTCAGCTGTTCCCCTGGGCTGTCCGCTGTCTGGAAACCTCCATCGTTTCTAACAAATGAGCCTCACTGCTGGGCAGGTGGTTGCATCTCATCCCTCCTCTCCTTGGTGAGAAATGACCCTGGAAAGCCCCCTACACCCACCTAACTTCACCCTACCCCCCATCCCATCCTCCATCTCCTCATATCCACTTGCAAATGATCTAGCTTGTCTGCATATTGTCAGTTGCAGCTAGCCTGGCCATTCATCACCTGTCTTCAACTCCCAGCACCCTCCACACTTAATTGTTCCCTCTCTGACCTGGAGAGTCGAGAATGATGCTCCCTCTCGCTGAGGACAAGAAAGAAAGAAACAAGGAAATAGAGAAGGAAAGTAGGAAAGAAAGAACATTAAAATAAGAGAGAAAAATGGTGACAGATTTCTTCTTCTCTTACCTTTTTTGATATTTCTTGTGTGATTAGAGAGAAAGAAAAGGAAAAGGAATGGAGAACAAGAGAAAAACATAGGGATCCTTTTTAATAACTGACACTCCTTTGGAGTATATATCATATGGAGGTCTCACTTAGAGCCATGCTAGATTTATGAACAAATCAGCATGGCATTTGCATGCATGTTGAGATGGTCTAAGCTCACTTTACCCCTGCTTCCATCCCTTTCTTTAGGATTTATCACATCATCTGAACCTGCCTTCCTTTTTCTGTCACTTCCTGAGTTACTCTTACTCTCTATACTCGAAATTAAATCTCATGCCTTTGTTATAGGGTGGCTGTGGCTGAGGAGCTTTCTTGATCTGATTTATTTTTATTTTCTTATTATTTTTCTTTAGATAGTTTACAACCTTAAAAACAAAGATGAAAATCATTAGGGGAGGCTGCCAATATGCTGAAATGTATTGAACAGCGCATTCAATTTTTCTCTATTTTTTTAATTTCTTTTATTTTTGCCTTTCTGTTTTTTTTCTTTTGAAAAAACAAACTTCTTAATCAAGTTCCTGAACCGAACTTACAGTACCACATACTGTAAGGTGTGCTGGCTTGACTATAGAAGTTCCTTGAATTCATTCATTCATCCAATTTCTATTCCACTTAACCTGCACTAAGGGTTTTGTTTTTTTGGAGGGGGGGTGAGATCATCATTAGGTGAGGGTGGAGGGGTTCACCCTGGACTAGTCAATGGATGGGCCACATATAGAGACAAATAAACATTCACTCTCCGATTCACATGTCTCAGCTACTTAGACTCCTCAATTCACCAAATGCGTGTCTTTGGAATACCACAATTCTCGAAGTCATGTCAATAATTTATGCGTATTTTCTTTCTTTGCTTATTGTTTCCTAATCTATCATTTTGCAAATACTTGCATTTGATCTTTTTTCATGTATTATATAATCAACATGGTCACCTGGTCTGAGCTGGAGCGGAGCAAGTTGGATTCAAATCCAGCAAAAACACGGGAAGACCAGGACTGTTTAGACAAGATATTGAATATTGGTATATTGAATGTGTTCATGTTGCCTTCTACTGATGATGCTGTCTGTATTACACATATCACTTATGTCAAATAGATAAATGAATATAAAGGAGCAATCGCCACGGGAACCACTTACGGGGGCTTCTCTTTCTAGAGTCTCTTGTCTTTTTACTTCTCATTTCTTCATTGATGAAGACCTTGCATGCCATCCTCCTGCATCATCATTAATAAATGGATACTTCCATTATGGGCTGCTGGGAGACAAATCACATTCAGTTACACTCAGGACAAAGACGAATAACCAAGAAATGGTAAGGGATACTTTAAAGAGAAGCTTAGTTGTGAAGTTACCCTTTTTGATCACATAAGACTGGTTCAAACGCCTTAATTTCCAGATTTTCTTTCAAATTACATTTTTTTTTCCACGCATCGTGGGTTGTTTTATAAGGTGTGAGGAAATAACTTGAAATAATGATGGGCTGGTTATGAAAAAGGAACCATTGTGAGAAGTCATGACAACATGTGTCTTGTCTAAAATGACAAATGCTAATTCAGCAAAGAAGTTTTTCAGCAAATGCGAACATTTGTGAACAGCTTGGCCAGTTCTACAAATACTTCAAAATACAGCAAAGCACATCAGGTTACAGTCTTTGCTGTTGCATTCTTCAAACCCTAAACTATTTTTTCACCTGTGCAATACAAAAGTCTTTCTTCCTGGCATTTCCAAACTTTTCGATGGTACTGGGCTTTTCTCTCAGAAGAGTAACATTTTGTATTCTTTTTTTCATGTAATGGTGAGGCAATTTGTTTCATTGGAAGCCTTGTAAGTTATGTATGGCATTTTTTTTACCTGTAAAGGATCAGAACTTGTGTTTCAGCAAACCAAATATCTTGTATGTATGAAGTCTTTTCCCACTTTCCTCTGAATTGCCTGTTATTGTTGTCTGTTGTTCAAACGTGGGGGATTTTCTGAGATTGCCAGTTTGCTTTGTGCATATCCTTAAGTACTTTCGGGGACATTGTCATCAGAGTCGTCAAATTGGCCTTGGTGCTTCCAATTTTTAGGGCCGATAAAAGTAGTATTGTGCTGTCTGGTGATAATGTCTCTGATTTTGGGTCAACTGTTTTTTAAGTGGTGTATTCTGAGTTTGAACAATGCCCCGATAGATTCTCAGATACAAATACCGTTAATTTCTTTCGTTTCATTTCAAAGCTGGCTGCAATTTGGTCACACTTGTCCAAAATTCTAAAGAAACAATTGCCAGTTTTTAGAATGTGGCCTTAAATTCTGTCTGTTGCTGCTCATGTTCAAAAGTAAGAAAACTGACTGTGCCAACCCAGCTAGCAGGACTAACTTGTCATTCACGCAAAGACACTGAATTAGTATCCAATCGAGACCGTTCTTTGTGAGGTAAACAATGGTGCATATCCACTGCCGGCAGAATATAATCCCAATGTCTGTAGGTGTTTCCATGAAAGTTTTATTTTGCCAGTTTCAATAGTGTGTATATATATATATGTATTTAATAAATATGCATATTTTTTTACTTTAAATTCATTGAATGACACTGAGTAACCCTAAATGTGTAAAAACCTATCCACACGAGTGATTGAGTGGGAAATTTCCAACCTACTTTTCCTAACCTGTCCTGAGTGGGGGTTAGCAGTATGATTCTGAAATAGGACTGCTCAGTCACACAATAGTCTGCCAAGATCACCCACAGAAGGTAATGACTCAATTCTCCACACCTCCACCTTGTACTGGGCCAGTGAAAATGTTCTCCATCTGTCCAGTCGATAGATTACAGATCTATATTATTGTATTGAAATAAGAAAATGCACCAACAGCAATGTTAAGCATATTGAAAAGTCAACCAAATGGATACTAGCATTGAGGTAAAGCATTGTGGGCTTGTACAAGTACACAATGAAACACATGTTTTGTTTGACCATCGCTGGCCAGAACAAAAACAAGCCACCAATATGTAAAAATCCAAAGTCACAAGAGAAATAAATCACACAGAACGACACTGGTGACAGCATGCCAGAATAAGTAGAAAGTAGTATTTTGATGCCAACAAAATGCACAATAGCAATAACAACACATTGAGTCAAGTGATGCTACAGTAGGATGAAGAAAAAAAGAATTGAGAAATTTCAGAAGCCATTATTCATGTTTGCAATAGTCCAACACCCTACAAAGGAAAAAATACCCACCAATTACAGTAATTCAAAAAGAATAAATAAATTATGAAATAAACCAAATTTCAAGCTTCAGTTGTAGACATTACTGAAAGATCTTCCCTTTTGGATAAACATGTAATTAACTTTGTTAGTGTAGTCATCAGTTTCAGAAGACTCTGAAATAGAGAAACAAATGTTGAGTTACAAGTTTTTTTTTTCTTTTGGTAATTTCTGGCACTGCTGATAGCCTATGGCACTGGTAAGAATGTTGATGTCAGATGATTAATCGACAGAAGCATTGGCCTTCTCCAAAAATCTTCTCCACAGACAGCCTCTGCGTAAAAACACTGTCACTGCTTTTGGAGGCTGCCAAGTCCCACATACAGTTCATGCGGCATATTGGTCTCCTGTCAAACTTTAGTAATTTAGCCTGTGTCTCAGCAGACAAGCAACAGTGCAGTTATTTGAACATTTTTTGGACAAGAGTTGATGAGTGCCAGTGCATATCTTCATTGCAGTCTGGTGTAGACCATGTTTCTGGTGATCACAGATGCAAGTTTAGCCTGGGGTTGTGAGACTGTGGGACCATGAGGTACCAGGTTTTTATGTTTTGCACCCAGGGGGCTGGAAAGTGTATTTGTGGTCTACACTATATGCTTGAAAAAGCAGAGGGTCATGCATATTGTATAAATGCACTTTGTCATTAAGAGTGTCATGTATGTTAAATGCACTGTCTTAAATGGAGAGTTACTGTCCCTCTCTGTAATCCATTCATTCCAAGACCTGATTGCAATTATGTGAACTACAACTTTTTACAGAAATTCATAATAATCTTTTTACAATATATATGCCGTAGTATAGTCATTCACTCTATAACTCTGTTCAATTAAACCTGCATTTGCAAGGAACTAGAACAGGCTAGATAGTGTGGTCACTTGTATGTTCATCATCCTCAGCTATGTGTTCCTTACGCTGCAAACCTTGTTCCTCCACCTCCGCTTATCACAAGCTGAGATAGGTTAACGCTTGTGTGACTATTGCGACCACTGTAGTGAGCATGCTTGGGCCAAGCTTGCAGATATTGTACATTTATATGGATGGCATTAGATAATTCATTGGGCAGGATAGTTTGGAAGTGCCACTTCAAGGTGTGCTTCCAGCTCTGTCACAGTGAGTACTAACAATACAGGACATGCCTCGCTCTTTGCTGCCCATTCCACCGGCCATTATAATAATATATTCAAGGATTAAAAAGGGTTTTTATCTTAGACACTTGTGAATTATGAATAGAGCATTTCAAAATTTAATTGTCCCAAATTAAATGATTCAAGATAATGTGTCTTTTATAAATTTGTAATAGGGCCGGAGGGGCCGGGGTTTGGGTGGGGGATAGTGGGAGGTTTGGGGGGGGGGGGGGCAAAGGAGAGGAAACCATACTGAATGAACCTTTACCCCCTTACAAAAAAGGTTATATTAATGTTGACCTTATATCTCTGAAGTGATGGAAAATAAATGATGGTTGAAGAAGAACACCATACTCTCAGCACGAGAAATAAAGATAAAGTTTAATTCATGTTTTTTGGATGTGGGCAGCTTTCTGATTTACCCCTTTAGACTGGTTACATAATCCAGATGGACAAACAACAAGAACTACTGCATACAATGACACTGAGAAAATCCCAATCCAAAAAATGTGGAATGTACCCTACAAGGACTTCAAGCTGTATTTACAGCAAGAGATCATAAACTTTGACATTGTGGGCTTCCGAAATGGTGTTTTAGACTAAACTTGGTTAAAAAATATTATAAAGCATCGCATAAAAATACAAATTTATGATAGAAAGTGATACAGACGGATGTTAGTTGGTGCAGTAGGCACATCACATCCACCTACCCATTCAACTCCTGGTCAAACTTGTATATAACACTAAATGAGGGGAAATTGTTGTTAATTATTAATCGGGCCAATTTCAAGACCCCATTAGCAAACATTTCAGTCTGATGGGAGATGACCATGATGAGAACCAAAACTGAAGAGAGACCCTGACACTCACAAAAATCTGTGATAATGAAATAAGTGTACCTCATATCTATGTATATACAAGTTTAAAAGAAAGAATAAAATAAGTTATCAATTCATTTTCAGGCTTTACCCATTCAGATGGTTTTTATTTATTTTTTTAGATGAATTCAAAACAATAATATTTATGTGTCGGATTTGAGTACTTTATACCACAAAAATCCCATGCAACCCCAGGATAGCCATTATCACATAATTTCTGTCTCCATTACATGAATGGGTGACACAGACTTTAATGCTATGACCTTTGACTTTTTCTTTCCCCCATCAGCCTTGACTATATTGCAGTCAGTTGCTTGATACACACAGGCTGAATATTGGCTTGTGTGTACCATCAGGATTAGCAAATGTGCAAATTGAGGAAGGGTCTACGATACACATTACTGACTTGTAAGCAATCAAGGAAGATATCATCCACTCACAATGGCATTCCATTCACACCTTGAAGTCACCAGCACTTAAGGTTTGAACTATTTGGTCAGGGACTACTCGCCTTTGGAATAACCTGGGGTCAAGCCAGTAACCATCTGACTCCTGGACAGGCACCATGACCTCTGTGGAAAAAATCGAGTATGACAAAAAAAGAAATGACTGAAGTGCAATTAAAGATTTGAGACCTATGTGATGATAGCATGGATAACTTGTTGGGAATAAGAAGTAAAAATATCTTGCCCAATATTGAGGTTTACAATTACATTCACATATGTTAAAGTGACAACTACAGAGTGGCAAGAAATGGCTAATTAAGTGAGCACATGGTCTTATTTTTAAATTTGTGTGTAAAAAATAATGAAATGATCAGGGATATTTTAGCATCACCTGCAAGCATTGTTTATTTGAATGAGAAGCTCATAACTAAAGGCGTAATTTTAAACATGCAGGAGTAGAAAGCTATATGAAGTTATTCATGTAATATTATACAGCGATTCTCAGCTCAAATATCGCAGGGATTAAGTCAACATTTATTCTATTTAAATGTTAGCAAGTAAATTACAAATTGTACACTAACTTCCCAGTTTAAGTTTTGTCAACACACTAGTTATGCAGTTACAAAGGCGCCTTAGCTTTATGGAAGATATCTAGATAAGTCTTAAAATAATAGGTAATCTGTGAAGATATCAATTATCATTGTACATGTAAAATGTAAGAAAAGCCAGATAAACATTAAATTATCTTAAGATGACTTTCAGTGATCTGATGAAAGAGTCTGGTAGCAAGATATATATGAATATCCATTATGAATTGTTACATAAATATATAAATATATATAAATATATTGTGTTAGAATTAAGCATAAAATTGAAATGTCAATTCTGATGATTCAACTGTTTATTTAATAGAAGTACTATTTCCTGATGAGCCCCCTTCCATTTATCTTTGGGTTTTAGTATTGCAAATTATAAAGTGGTTTAAGTAAATGGCAGTGTGAAATTTCTTTATTTGTCAAGCAGGTATTTTCAAAGGTCTAATATGAACCAACATTTCAATAAATAAAATAAACATTGTGTTATTACATACCACTATCCCCAAGATAAAATGTAAAAAATTGCACCTTTCGTTTGACTTTAGCACTGATTTTCCTCTTTAAGCCAGGCGTCTAAGCTTACTACTTAAAGCTGTCATTCAAGGGCGAATAGGGATCTGCTGGTCTTCCTCACTGAGAACTAAGAGTAACATACAGCTTGAGGAGAAACCTATCTCTGAGGCCATATGTAAGTGAGAACTTTTCAACAAGGACCTGTTATAAGTCGCATTTTCTCCAATTTTAAATAATGCTGGCATTGCAAATAACATCGTACATGATGCCTTTTGCCTTCATTTTTAGAAAGCCAGCTGCAAAAACGCACAGATAAAAACAAACGTTTTTTTGTGCCAACGTGTAGTTACTTTTAAAACAACACATCTTATGCTGTATACATTGTCTGTTTTAATATTGAATTAGTCGTATTGCAGGCAGACTCCTTGACAGTTCCCCCTCATTGATCATGTATTACATGCCGCCCTGTATCTGGTTAGTTTTTACAAAACAATGACAGAGTCCTGTCTCAAGATGTCGGGTTTGAAAAGATCTGTTAACTTGGAAACGTTGTTGATTGTGAACGTGTCCTAACAGTGCCTGCGGCGAGACAGAAATAGTTAATATCACAGTCAGGTACTTGGAACACACTGGCAGTAGGCACATTAAGTTACAAGGGCCACATTGACAGTCTATAGTTATTTGATGGGGCCACATCCACAGTTCATTAAGTCAGTTACTGATGCAGCCTCTAAATCGAGCCAAATTGAAAACTGACAGTCAGTTAGTGGGGCAGACATGGGAATTGTGACACTAAATAACTGGAATCAGATCTACAGTTGATACAAACACTTATTAACATTGTCAATTATCGGGGCCACACTCACAGTGAACATGATCAGTTACTGACATGAGTCAGTTAATGGGGCTTCACAAACCACATGACAGATAGGAGAGTGTCTTCCGACATATACGTTCATGTTTTTCTTATAAAAAGTTTTGACATTACCTCATGTTAGGTTAACATCATTCAATCTCAGTCACACATAAGGGCTGCATATGGCTTTCAAAGGGGAAACAAAAGTGATCACTCTCTTTGCGATATCCACAGACAATCACCAATATTTCATTGGAGTACATTCAAGAAAATATGGTTATAGAACAAAACGAAAAATCCGAATCAGTCAGAGCTGCAATGATAATCTGTTATATAATCCTTTAGAACATAAAAATGTTTCATTGGCAAATCAAAAACCATCATCCTTTTTGGTGTGTCACACAGCTAGAACAGTCTTAAAAATCAGACAGGATTTTAACCAGACAAAGAAGAAGGTAGACTCTGCGGCACTCCTGTCTAGAGAAAACGATTGTCAACATAAAACATGCTAGAATGTACTGAATGGAGACAAACTGCATCAAAAACTTGTTAATTCACGACATCAGGGTGATTTTGGCTTTTAGAAGTAACATTCACCTAATACAATTTGCTTTCCCTTGCTCTTAACAAGTTATGTGCTGGAAACAGTTGGACACTGCAGGCTTCCAACTGTTTTAGAGTCAATCCATGTAATAGACTCAAACTAAAGAAAAAAAAGGAAAAAAAAAAGGTTACATGACAGTGTTACTTTTGCTTTTCGAAGTTCAGCAGAAACCAACTAAGACAAGCCAGCAAGAGTGAACATAGAGTCACAAAAGTTTTGAATCTTTAATCAAAATCCATTTTATCTTTTATATTTCTGAGTCATTTAGTAGACACAAAAATAAATAAATAGCATGAACTGTGGCATTTATTTATTTATTCATTGTTCTCTTTGGAATTCACTTCAGTTCGAACGGCACTTGAGTTGGCCATTTTCCTCTGGGCCACTTGGGTCTCATTAGAATTTCCAAATGAGTCCAATGCTGAATTACCTTTGCTGACCTTAACCTGTCTTTCCTGCTGCACAGACTCCCCATTGGTCTTCATATCCACCCTGAATGTAGCCTTCTTTCCATTTAGGAAATGGCTGTGCTCCTCCAGCTGAATCTCCTCGCCTTCCTCACCCTCTTCCAGATTGCTCAAGATAATGGGCAGCTTTGCATCTTCTTCTGTATTCTCCAGCAGAGCAATGTCAGTCTCTTCATAGTGGGGCAGCTGGGCGCCCTCCTCCAACTTCTTTTCAAAATGCTGACGCTTGGAGCGTCCACTAGCAAGAGCTTTTTCCAGAATCTGCTTTTCGGCCAAGCGAAGCTGGATGGCAACACGAGCATGAGGGGAAAGATCCGGTTTCTCAAGAGTGGAGCGGTCCTCCTTGAAGAAAGGGAAGATAATGGCCAAGTTATCAGAAGTTTAAAAAGAAATGACAAAAATGGTCCAAAATTCCAGTTTAAAGAATAATTCCAGCAGACAGACCTCAGAGGTCGTCTTGTAGGTTTTAAGCAGCAAAGCAGCTCTTGTCTCCAGGAAAGTCCACAGCTTGATCTCATTCTCCCAGCTGACTGGGTACTCACTATTACCCAAGGTGAAGATCTTATTGATGGCCCCATCTCCTAACAGGTAGTCCTTCAGTTCCTCTAAAATTAAATAAATCCGCAAAATCAAATCCAGCACATGAATTGAAAGTAAAAAATGTAGCATTACGTACTTTTTACATCCGATAAATACAGACTTAATGCATTAAAACACCAAGTAAAATTTCTTCAGCTGTTTAATGATTGGATCAAAGGAGGGGAGGACAAATATTACTCCTGTTCAGGTTTAATAATTTGCAAAAGTAGGCTACTTCCAAAACATGATTTCCAACAATGTACTGTCATTTTAATACTCTTTCGGGACAGTATAAACTTTAGCATTTGGAAAAAATAATTAAAGCCACAAATTCATAAATTAAATGGCTGTAAAATCAATCTAGGTTTCTTAATCATCCAGATTTGTTTATTTGCAAGGTGTTTGATCTTGGCAAATACAGTCGCCAGAATTGGTGCAGACAAATTTAGGCCGGTTCGGTTATAAGTGAGGAAAATGTTTCAGAGCACAACTGAAATGACACTCACTTAAAATGTTGACATGAATGCAAACAAACAGGTAATCTACAAAGTTCACAGATTAAAAATTGAGAGAATTTTTGTATCAAGTGTGTTTATACAAATTGTTGCCTTGTTTGGATGGAGATTTATGACACAGTTGCAGACATGCTCTTTCCACTTATCTGTCAATCTGAACTTATCAATTATCAAGCTATGGAATGGACAAGCCACCTCCCTCCTCCTCGCTGTCTTTTCTCCTCTGCTAATACATGGAAAAAGAAGGGTCCTGACGGCAGTCATAATATGCTCTGTTTTCACTTGCTATTAACAATTTGATTGTATATGCCTCCGAATACCAGTCATCATCTTACCTTCTGTCATGCAGAAGACTCTCAGGAAGGCTAGTAATTGTGCTGAAATAGGTGGCTCATTACAGTGTAAAGCAAAGACACATGACCTAGACAAGACAAAACAAATTCAAAAGTGAATAATCATCACTGATGCAACATATGAACAATGTTAGCGTTAATGGAAAGTGAAGTAAGCTTTCATGCCAGCACCATTATATAGACACCTCCCGATGTACTATTACATATTTATTTTATGTTTTGTTACTACTACAAATGCTATATTATCTGATAGTCGCTGCAGACAGAAGAGTTTCATTTTACAGAAAAACACGTTTCTTTACCACGCAAGAAACAATAATTACATGAAATCCTAAAAGTACTGTACTCACTTAATAAAGTTAACTGGTAAAGTGAAGACAATCTTTCTGAATGGAGGCGATTCCCGATGTCTTGATTTTATTCATATACTGTTCAAATTATGTACTAATGGAAAAAAAGGCTAAAAGCTAAAAAGTAAGATCCACTGAACAAAAACTGTAGCAGGTGATACTAATACTGTACTTTAATCCAAGTACATAATATACTAGCATACTATCCTCTTAGTCTTCTTATGCATCAAGTTAAGTCTTATATCTTTACCCCCGAAACAATGTATGGATTATGGAAAAGTGACAGGAGGCCTATAAGCATTGAACTCAGGAGAATCAATTCAACATCACACCAACATAGAGCTCATACTGCCAGGGACAATATATTTCCCTTTTTCAGCAACATGATAATGTAGTGATCAGTGACACCGGGTCAGTTTTACCACAGGGGCATTACAATCATGTACTCACTCCCCCAATTAAATCAGCCATATACTGACACATTGGACTCTTACAATAGTCTGATATTGGAGATTTCCTTAACACACTGCATTGTTAATTTTAGAAAATTTGGTCTTATTCATGGTCAAACATGTGGTGCAGGGTGTGAAACATTGACCAATTTCTACCATGGTGACCTTTGCATTTATCAGCCAGAGCTACCCTTTTTCACACCACCAATCCCTCTTCCTGGCTAAAGTTTGACTATCTATTGTTGCAGAACTCAACAAACTCACAGCTTCAAAGAATCATTCCACAATCCCGATTCAATAGATCTCACAGTTCAAGAAATTAGTTGAGCAGAGACGTGCAGTTAGAACCTGATAAGAGCAATTAAATAATTCAGTGAGACTCCACATACGATGTGCTGCTGCCTCCCCCTGAAAATGTCATATCTTTTACGAGCATAAAGTGCTACAGCTGCAACAGGGATTGTTTCATTTAACACATCCCATACGGATTTCTACTTTCACCAATAGGAGACTGAAGGGGATCTGATAAAATATGCAGTGCATGAAAATTTGCACAAAATAAATGATAAAATGCAGAGGATGGTGAAGCCATTGGTGATGAAAATGTTAGTGTAGCAAGTGAGCCGATACTTGAAAGGGTGAAACATCCGTTGAAAGTAAAAAGAAATTAAATAAAAAAACTGCATAAAAAAAAAAAACTTTCCTGACCAATATTGCAATACCTAGTTAATAACTATGAAGAAAGACAATTATCGCCTATTTTCAAAATTAGCACGAGAAATTTAGTGATGTGATGAAGAGTATACAGAAAGTAAAATGACATACGCTGGGATGCCTGCCCGTGCCAGCACCTCAGCCTTCATTGCATAGAGGCGCTCACTCTTACTGACACCTAGCTTGATTTTCACCCGATCATGGGCATTGTCTTGGAAGAAGAAGCCATTGTGGATGACAAACTCAGCATTTGACCTTGTGCCATAAAAGATGTAGATCTAGAAAAAGGATACAAAATCAGTGTCAATCACCAATATTACTTCTCAATGACAGATATTGATCTGGTTAGTTAAAAATGATACAAGTATTGTACAAATATTAATATAATATAAAGAAACCAAGCTGTTAAGGATCAATAATATACAGTCAGGTCAATAAGTATTTGATCCCCCAGTGATTTTACAAGTTCTCACACCTAGAAATCATGGAGGGGTGCAAAATTTTCATTCTTGGTGCATTTCCACTGTGAGAGACAGAGACAGAATTACTTATATATATATATATATATATATATATATATATATATATATATATATATATATATATATAAAATCTGAAATCACATTGTATGTTTCTTTTTAACAATTTCTTTTGTGAATTACAGGGTCAAATAAGTATTTGATCCCTTGCTAATGAGCCAGATTTCTGATCCTTAAAGACCTATTCCTCTGCTTTTAAAGAGTCCAACTCTACTCTGCTCATCATTCGAAGTGAGTAGCACTTATTTGAGGTTGTCAGCTTTCTTAAAGACACCTGTCTACCCCACCATATGTCAAAAGTGTAGAAGCCAACATGAGTAAAACTAAAGCTGTCAGAAGACACAAGAGACAAAATTGTTGACCTTCACAAAAAATGGAAAGGGCTACAGAGCAATTGCCAAGCAGCTCGGTGAAAAAAGAACAACTATTGGAGCCATTGTAAGGAAAATGGAAGAGGCCAATGATGACTGTCAAGGCCCCACTGAAGATCTCTCCTAGTGGGGTATCAATGACGCTAAGAAAGGTGAAGAATAAGCCATGAACTACATGGGAAGAGCTGGTCAATGACCTGATGACAGCCGTAACCACCGTTTCCAAGGCTAATATTAGTAATACATTGAGACATAATGGTTTAAAATCATGTCTCACATGGGAGGTTCCCCTGCTTAAGTCAGCCCATGTCAAGGCCCATCTGAAGTTTGCCAGGGACCATCTGGATAATCAATAGGACTCATGGGAGAAAGTTCTGTGTCAAAGGAGAGCAAAATAGAACTTTTTGGGCTTAATGCCATTCACCGTGTTTGGATGAAGAAGAAGGATGAGTATTATCCCAATAAAACCATATCTACAGTGAAGCTTGGGGGTTGAAGCATCATGCTCTGGGGGTCTTTTTCAGCACAGGGGCCAGGACGACTGTACTGTATTAAGCAGGGCCATGTATTGTGAGATATTGGGCAAAAGCCTCCTTCCCTCAGTCAGAGCATTCAAAATGGGTCGTGGCTGGGTCTTCCTAAAGGACGATGACCCGAAGCGCACGGCCAGGGAAACCAATGAGTGGGTCCATAAGAAGCATATCAAGGTTCTGGAGTGGCCTGGCCAGTCTCCAGACCTAAATCCAATAGAAAATCTTTTGAGGGAGCTGAAACTCCATGTTGCTCAGCGACAGCCCCAAAACCGAAGCGATCGAGAGAAGATCTGTATGGAGGAGTGGGCCAAAATCCCTGCTGCAATATGTGCAAACCCGGTGAGGCCCTACAGGAAACATTTGACCTCTGTGATCGTTAACAAAAGCCCTCTGTACCAAATAATAAAATTGTTTGACTCAACTGGATCTTATAAATACTTATTTGACCCTGTAATTTACAAATAAATTGTTAAAAAAAAAAAAGTATCACACAATGTGATGTCTGATTATTTTTTTAGATTCTGTCTCTCACAGAGGAAATACACCAATAATGAAAATGTTAGGCCCCACCATTATTTCACAGGGGAATCAAATACTTATTGACATGACTATACATTGCTAAAAGCCCAATGTTTTTTACCTGTTCATTCTTTTTGTAGTCCTGTAGCGCTACACACTCACAGCGATCATCCTCCAAGTTGTAACCAGTGGTAATCTGAAAATTAAATATAGTTTTAACTAAATAAGTCCCATCATCAACAAATGAATGCATTTAGGGATGTGTGCCTGTAATTATGGTTCAATTTATAGGGCTATAGGGCAAATTTTTGCTTTTAAACATATGTTGTATATGTACGTGAATATAATTCCACTGCCTTATTAAAGCTGTAAGACATATCCACATAAAAAATCTTAAAATTCAGAATTACTATTTTTTTCCCCCACTCAAAAAGGTCAAGTAGAGGAAGCAGCAAAGGATCCAAAATAGACAAGTATCGGTATCAAACCTGATTTCAGTCAAGCTGCTATGTTCCATTATTTACAAGTTCTTTCAAAGCTGAAATGTGTGCCCAAAATGGAAAAAGTTTTCAGTTTAAATCCCTGATTTTTACAAGAACAAAAAAAAAAAAGTTAAGAGTCCGAAATAACATCTGCTGCATTGTATTAAGGATATGAGATTCTTACTCTCTCTGAAAATACCATGACTTTAATGTATGCTGGCATTTAGCATTTCACAATTATTACTATTGTTTCAATTTTCTTCATGAACATTTGTAACCAAAACCCTGATATAAACCCTGGGTTTGACTGTGCATTACATTGTTTTGGCTTTCACAATATGGTTACTTTCAACCATTTGCATATGTGTGTGTGCGTGGAAGAGAAGGGGAGAGAGAAGAGAGTGTGACAGAGCACTAAAGACCTCACCAGTCCATTTGTGTGGTTACACATGTCCCAAAGAGGAATGAGGGCCTGTGTGATCCGACTGCCATCCTCAGTGGGAATTTGATTCTGACGGGTCATAACTGAAGACACAGCCCATCTATAAAAGATATTCCAAGAGTTCAGTACCTGTGGAATTATTTACTCCAACATCCAACATTCACCTTGCCAAATACAGATAAGACTAAAAAGGGGAGGAAGATAAAATAAAGAGTGGAAAAATTAGACTGAGGGAACAAAATTGATTTGAAGAAAAACTTAACTTTCCTTCAACCGACTTCAGTATCAGTCTTAAAAGAATAAATATGTTTTATTGCACTCAGGGTACAGAGTTCATCAATAGTTATTCACCAAAGTCAACAAGAAGACCTAGGAATGATTCCAAACAATGAAAACATAATCCAGCTGTGAACACTTGTGAGACATTAAAAGGCGTTTGGAAGTAAGTCAAAGACTAAAACAAAAATTGCAGTTGGGCAATTTGTTTGTGATTTGTGTAATGAGGTGGCATCCCTTGAACCAATACATAGAGCTTGTAATGTTATGTATTGTATTGTAGTTGCTAAAGCCATCACCAACTTAATGATATACCCTTCAGTCCTTAGGAAATGTGTTATTTAAAGATTAACAAATAATGACTTTGATAATGTGTGTCCATGCCATTGGTTAATAAAACCTAAATCTCAAAACTAAATGGCAAGCTACAGTATAAGGGATTATTTAGCCAGTATACCTGGGTGATAGTCAGGATGGAAAAACAACACTCCTATGACAACTGTAACATTCACAGAGTCTTTCTGAGTCCAGAGGTAAATCTACAACTAGATTGTGCCTTATATGAGTATGGCAGAAAGAACAGAAGCAATTTAAAAGGCTGGTCACTTGGCGAGGGTAAGTGCGAAAACTGCAACTTTCTGTAACTCAAAGCTGAATCTGCCATTTTACAGAAGACCAGTGATTAGTCATCTGGATTACGGTTATTTTATTCTGGCATTACTGCATCACATATTATTCCTGTAATATTCCATTTATTTTACCTATTTTTTTTTTCTTATGGGGGGGGGGGGGGGGGGTTCTGAAGGATGGATAGTTACAAAAAAAAATAACTTGACAATTGCTTAAACAGTCTGGTTATCAACTATCCAGAAATCAAAAACCACTTAGGGCGATCACAATATTTTAATCCAAGAATATTTCATTGGAACTGTTTTCTGATAAGGCAACTATCTATACTGCCCAAAAGCAAGTCATTATGAAGTCAATGTTTTAATATTTAATAACATGTCTATGGTCAATCAAAATTTTGCTTAATTTCAAGGGGAAAATCATATTGTTTAGTCATCATTTGAAGTTGAACTGCCCCTTTAAACCAGTGGAACTACACTATATTAAAATTCTGACAAATTGTATAATTAAGACATAAAGCAGCATTAGATAGCAAGACATGTTCCAATTTTCATGAAAAGTAGACAGTTTATGTACATTTAATCACAACAGTAGTGTGGCAGCAACAGAACATTTGCATAAACTGCAGAGCAAAAGTTGTAAAACCCAAGAACAACAAAGTTAAACATTTTACTACATCATTTAACTTGCTGAAGCATTCAAGAGAACAGCTCAAGTATTCTCCTTATTCCTCTTAAGCATTCATTTGCAAATGTTTTAACATATTCACATTCATTTTTAACTAAGCTTATCAATGGACAACATTTCAAGTTATATTGGGTGCATTTAATAATTGAGTCATTTGCACCTGACGCTCTTGGAATTTCCCTCATCTTAGTAGGATTTGCTGAAAGCATTCATATGACAAGTCATTTAAAATGCGTTTATTGTCTCTCTAAGATGTACTTATCTAACTGGCTAATAAACCGAATTGGTTATTTCCTAATAGCAACCTGTGGCACTGTCATTAAGTTTTTGTAGTCTACACACATTAGATTAGCAACAAGCAAACACTAATGTGTGTGGTGTATAATATTGGTTTATACCTGGGTTCACTGTGGACAGCAAAGTAAGAATGTCATGGTACAGTCTGTAAACACGTTTACAGACTGTATATATGACAATAAACACTTTGAATCTTGAATCTATAGAGTACTCATCAAGGTATCTAAGGGGGGAAATAAGATCTTATTTGTTTGAAAAAATAGTGCTAATATGGAGACCTGTCAGAAACTTTAAGACAGCTGATCACAACCTTGAGACAGCTGTGCAATGTGTCTGAAACTTCAAAGAATTAAGTTTGGGACAAAAATATTATAAATTAGAGGACTGAAAGCACATCCAGAGACTTTTTCTTATAAAAAGAGCAATTGTAAAGAGACAAGCAAACTACCCCAACCTGCATACACATATGTACGCAGACACTGACCTGTAGTCATCATATGTGAAGCTGTCCTTCAGGGGTAGCTTGCTTGCTGCGGGATGAGTCTAGGGATGGAGGGAAGAAGGGATGAGAGGAAGAGGGAAGAGAGAGGAGGGAAAAATACAAATCAGTAACAGAAATTTCATTATGCAGGTATGCTGGAGGGGGCAGCTTGACAGCAATGGCTAACAAGAAGGACTGGGAGTTAAGGGGCCACTGCTGGGGCACCTCTGTGTGTGTATGGGAGTGTGTGTGGTCCATTGGTGCAGTGTGACACTCGGCCGCTCACATACATCACTGTCAATTTAATTTGTTGTGGCCAGCAGCCGTCATAAATCTGCCTCATCAATTTGGGACGGAAAATGGGCTGCGTGTATGTGTGTGTTGGGGAATGTGTGCCCGCAAAAGCCACTGGCTCCTTCACTTAAAGCCACAGCTGTCACCTTCAGGAGACATTTACAAACAGCCCTGAGATTCAACAGTAGAGGGGGAGGGGAGGAAAGAACAAGAGAAAGAGAGGCTCGAAAGATTAATAATGACGGAAGAGGGAAATAAAAATTAAATGGGCTTCAGTATAAAAAGTTGGTTAGGTTGGTAAAGTATAACGAAAACTGCAAAGCAGAAGAGGCATCAACACCACTTTAACAAGTCAAGTCTTTTACACACACACACACACACACACACACACACACACACACACACACACACACACACACACACACACACACACACACACACACACAATGTGCTTTATTCTCAAAGGAACACATCAAATTAAACCAAAATTACAGATTCTTTGTCATTTCTGACATGATGACATTATCATCAACCTTGGTCACATTTGACTTGGATTTCTTTTTTTTTTAACATTACATGCATCCAACCCATAAAAAGTGACAACAAAAATTATTCCAGATGCTGTACCTAGTCTTGTTTTAATAATCTAACACTGCACCTTTGACTTTGAATTCATCTTAGACGGAGATCATTTGCCTTGCCTTCATTATATATATATGTATATTTTAACAGTCAAATACAGTGCTTTGACAAAATGTGGATTTAAAACCATCAAGTATTATCCTAGCTCCAAAACATGCCACAAAGGTGAAATTCTCAAACACACACGTACGCATTATGGTGAAACAAAATGCAAACGTGCCTTGAAGTTAGCAGCCCAAATTGGGAAGACAAACTTAAAATCAAAATGGTCAAAAAAAAGTAAGAATATATCCCAGTCTCATAGAATATCATTAAAAACATGGACTAATGCACAACTTACAAAATATCTCAGCTCAGGATATGAGTAGCTGGTATGTGTGTGTGTGTGTGTCTGCATGTGTGTGAACGAAAGTGTGTGAATTAATGTAGAGCGTCTGGCGGTGACACTGATTCATCCCTACAGGTAAGTGCGGAGGATCATGCTTGTCAAGTTAAACAAAGTGAAAAGGCTTCTATCAGCCCCCTTCCAATACATGCACATGTGCGCACGCACGCGCACACACACACACACACACACACACACACACACACACACACACACACACACGGACACAGAAACACATACACCTCGGCCAATTTTCTCTGCTCTGTTTGCTCTCGCCAGAAGAGGGGGGATGATGGTGTCTGAGGTGAAGGTCCAAATGACCAGCCAGGCCTCCCCTCTCCTTCGTCTAACTATCATGTGGCACTTGACCAGTCAAAGACAACTTTCTTGGCCTAAAGAGTAAATCATCAAAATAGAATTTGAAAGTGAAAAAAAAGAATGAAACCGAAATGATTTACATGGACAATGAAATTATCACCTACATTTTTGGTGCCTCAGTGGGTGGTAGCAATTATTGACCAGTCAGTGGTCACCTGATTCCAAACTAATACTTTATTTATACTGATGACCATGCCAACCAGACAGAAATATGCTTTAGTTCCATGATCCTGTTCATGTTGTAACTCAATATCTAGTTTTGCCCATTTTTTAAGCTAAATTGTATGCTACAATTTTAAATCTTCTTTTGGCCTTTCTTTGAACTTTCTCAAACTCCAAACTGTGTGCAGCCTAATGGGTTGTTGGCGAGCTGGCTGGTTTTTAAGGAACTACACTATTTGGATTTTAACACCTGACTTTTCTACTATAACTACCTTAGTCAAGGAGTTTTGAGGGACAGTCAGGTAAAGAACAAAATCACCCTGTTGCCTTAAAGAGGCTCATTCATGAATTTCAGTCTAAAAACAAACCAGCTGGTTAGCACTGAGCTCAGCAATAGTTGCTTCCCTGGCTTAGACTGTCAAAGACCATTCAGTAATATCCCCCAACTGTTTGTATTACAGTATCTACTGTGAAAAAAGTCTTTTAGTCCTCGAATGTTTCAACCTCTTTAGATCATTTCAGGAACTGAATGATGTTGATTTCCATTGCTTTTGTAGTTTCAAAAGAGTGGTACTGTTTCTGGACATTTTTATTCAATTTCAATTCATAAACCCTCTATAGGCCATCATGCTGGTTCCTATTCATTGTACTGGTTTTGTATCTTCTACTTCAAGGCCGACGATGCCATTAAGATTCCTCTACATATATTGTAATGGAGTCATTTAGACTTAAACATTGCAGAATATACACTAGATTTCTGAATTACACTTTTTGTAAGTCGCTTTGGATAAAAGCGTCTGCCAAATGACTGTAATGTAATGTCATTTCATCCTCTCACATGATCTTCCCATAAATGACATTTATAGGAGGTTTTCCTTGTAGAGAGTAATGAGTGTATTCTTTTTTGCATGCCGTCTCATCCAGATCTGTCATCCAAGGACCAGCAGCCTTGTGGCTACATCTGAACTAGAACAAAAAATGAAAATTTGCCAGCCCCATAAAGTATCAGAATGTGTTGACTTTAATGACTCTCGTCCAATTTAATGCACAATGTGTCTGTTTTGGATGTAGCTGCCCCTTTTAGATTTAGACTGACCTGTAGTGTCAAAATCTGGATGAATGAGGCTAACCACTGTTTTTTGCCAAAAATGAAGACAGACGGAGCATTTATGGAGTCTTACAATCTGTTCTGCTGACATGCTAATGAATGCCAAAACTGCCTTTTTGCCAACCTTATCACTTCCAAAGAAAATTCAAATTACTCATATAAACTGTGTCTACTTTACCACTGACTTAATCCATATTTTCAAACACGTTGAAGGTTATGTTTGAGACTGTAAGTGCTTTATTCCCCAAAATATTCTATAGAATTTTGCGGATTTTTTGAAATGATCTTTTTTCCTATTACCTTGATCCAATCATTTAGAATATATTGTACTCCAGCCTAAGCTCTGTTTATTCTAGAATTTGACCAACTTTTACAACCAGAGTATATGGCCATACACTTTGTAATTAGTGCCATCTTTTCCACCTATTTGTTGCCACCGTAATTTTCATCTTGTCAAGCTGATTAATCTATTTTACGATGTATTTTGTCTCCTATTCTAACAAAATATTATAATGCTTTTGTACATTGTCTTTTAATATTGAACTCTTAATGAGCTTGTATTAGTAAAAGTAATCATAATAATAATATTCCTGATGAGCAGATTTGGACTGATCAATGTGAAAACACACAAAACTGAGGCTTGGGAATGAAGATAAAATGTCTGCACATGTCCAAACAATCTCAATCCTGTCTCTGACTTTATCTCAAAAACATCTGACATGTGCAATTTCTCTGATGGACTCATTCCTGATCCCATCCATCTTTGTCACTCCCAGATAAAACCTCAACATCTTCATCTCTGCTACCGCCAGCTCTGCTTCCTGTCTTTTTCTCAATGGCAATCTTTGAGCTATACAACATTGCTGATCTCGCCACAGTCTTGTACACTTTACCTTTTATTCTAGTTGATTATCACATATTACCTATGACACTTACTTTACTCCACTCATTCCAATCTGCTTGAACGCATTTCTTCACCTGTTTTCCACACTCTCCATTGCTCTGGACTGTTGACCCTAAGTACTTAAAATTATCAACCTTTCTTATCTCTACTCCCTGTAATTTCACCATTCCACCCATGTCCCTCCCTTTCATACATATGTATCCGGTCTTTCTGCGGCTAACCCTCACTCCTCTCATTTCCAGAGCATACCTCCACCTCTAGTAATATGAATATTGGTCATCTAATTCTTTATGATCCTGCTGGCAGATTGTGATAAATGGCAAGCCTTCTCTCTGGATGGAATTCATAAGTGATTGTTTTTTGTATCCTCTTGCTCTAAAGTTTGTAGTTATCATTTAAAAGCTTAAATGTACATATTTATCTGGTATCTGAGCTGCCTTCACCCTTGGGGGTATGAGCCATTACATTGATCTTCTCTTCTCGACTGCCATTTGCACTAACCTCTAACAATGGAATCTCCACATAATATCTGTCTTCATAGGTGATCTGTGAGCTAAGTCAGAAGACATCGGCATGACCCACCTCTAATTGAACTGGTAAACAATTTGAGCCCAAAATTCACAATCAAATAATAACAACCCTAAAATTACCATTCTTTGCTGTGATGGAGGGGACCAACATGTAAAATGGCCTCATTTTCAGACAGACACACACACACACCAAGCCTTGCATACTGAGAGGCATTAGCATCCAAAGACAAGGGTCATCCATCATGTGCCACTGAAGGGGACGACACAGGGAAAGAGAAGGGAAGAGGGAAGGAAAGAGAAAAGAGTGAGCAAAGAAGTAAGATGGTAAGAAGGAGAGAACTCAAAGAGATGGCCAAAAAAGTGATATACACTAAAAGCTAATAACGTCTTCATGATTCTTGTGCTTTATTAAGGCGGTTATCAAATGTATACAAAATATAGAGGATCCCTTCTTGCTAAATGAAATAACATAAAGCTTTATCTAAGCTAAAGGTCCTAAATAAACTCATACATTCTTCTTTAAATACAGCATAAAATAGTTGCACCATTGAAGAACAACAAAAGGTGTAATGTCAGTGGCATAATGCATTCTTTCCATTAAGAGGGAAACATTTATCAAAAATTAAAGTGCTCCTTCATGTGCATTGCATATCCGCACACCACAGTGTGGGGGTAATGGTGGATTGTTAGTTCTGTGTCAAATAGGCAATACAATTATGTTGTAAGTACATATAGCCCAAATTACCTTCAACGCATTTTGATAAAAAAAAAAAACCCAGTGATGGCATATTACAGGAGCCAAAGTGTGTATCTGCCTTTTAACATTTGATTTCCTATTATGCATTTTAGACAATTTAATTTCAACGGCCTTGCCTTCTTTGGTCATGATTAAAATATATAACACAGTCCTAAATGTCTAAGATGTAGCATCAAAATGCCTTGGTTTGTTTCAGCTGCCACTGTTTGATAGAAACAAAAGAATTAAACATCAGCTCTGAAGTATGATGTAGCCAAGGACCCACTCATGTAAAAGGCTTTCAAGATTATATTACCATATCGGGATAGAATATAGTCAATGGAGAAGTGTCTATCGAGATTGCATGCAATTTGATGTAAAGCGTCAATAAGTTTTGAGATGTGAAAATCAATTATCTCTGCACCCATTCATTTATGGCGTCTTTGACCAAATAGCATGTTTTTAACATGCTAGGTTGATGTGTGCAGCTTACATAAAAGGAGGTAAAACATTCCCACACATCAAATATGTGTTTTTGTTAGACATGCGTGTCAATCTTCACGGGCGATTAGCACATTAACCAAATGAGAAAGGCACTGTGCGCATTAACAAAGGCAATTTCACAATTGAAGATTGTTCAAATTGTCATTACAATGGTCAAAACACAAGTTTGGGATTAATGGTATTTTTAAGACTCAAAAGGTCTATAAAACAAATATCAGAGTATGTAAACTAACATAATAAAAAAAGTACCAAAACTAGATTAATTATTTTTCGGTGAAAGACATATCCTTTTTAGTTGTTGGTTTGGGAGAATGTCAGTTGTGGTTCAGTCTGTCTTTATACATCAGCGTTTATCAGTGCGCGTGGTGGTAGGTACATTCAAACATGCTGGACAGAGAGAGGACAGGGTGTTGGGGGACACAGAGTTGGGGGGGGGGAATTCAGGTCATTTCAATTCAAAGTCAATGTGACAAGCTAATTTTCCAGCTCGGTCATCTGAGGAGGAGGGAGGAGAGGGAGGAGGTGGAGATTGAGCGAGGGGCCGTATGAGGGTAGAGGATATGTATGGTAAGAAAAGAGATGTATTAAAAGAAGGGGACAGGATGTATACACACACACACCTACCTACAGAGCTGTGGGGCACCCTTGAGAATGCAAATTAGTAAGAAGGACTTTGTGTGTGTGTGTGTGTCTGTGTGTGTGTGTGTGTGTGTGTGTGTGTGTGTGTAAAAATGTCTTCGGCTGATAAACAGTCGAAGTGAGTCCACTATCATTATTAAATACAGTTCTCACTGAACAGTTCATTCCTACCCTGTTGCGGGTGCTGAGGTTACTAATGGCGGGTTTGTTTACATACGGACATTAATATCCTTCCACTGGTACATTAACTAAGGATTATAGTTTACATTTCGGTCCAGAGCAGAAGAACCTTGAAGTTACAGTCATACTTAACTTATTACCAATTAACTACCAAAAATAAATATATGATCATTCTATGCACACATTGTAAAGCAGATTATTGTTTTACGATTCAGTGCAAATGGCAATTATTGATTTCAAACGGTGTGTAAGCAGAAAGATGATGCAAAAGTAAGCCATTATGTTATACTTAAATGGATTTGTATAGACACACTATAAATTCCCAATTGTATTTGTCACAATGGTCAGTGACGATCACATTATCTAACCTGATGTATGCCACAAAAGGCCATGAGTAGGTGCATATATATATATATATATATATATAAATTGCAAGAAAGACAGTATGCATAAGCAAAAAAATGAATCTTCAAGTATGAGACTAATTCACTTTAAATTATTAAAAATCTTGAGTGGTTCATAGGTAAGACAGGTTTTGCAGTGTCATACACAGTGTATGGACTGAATGCTTATGAGCATTTTTGCACATGAAATATATATTTTTCTGGACTTTGACGAGGATCCCTGGGAGTCCCACAAAGAACCCTGGGGGCCCCCTGGACCATGCTCTGAGAACTCGTGACAAAGTGAAAGGTCCCTGGTGTGATTCAAGCAAAATAATGTAGTGGATTGTCTGAAAGCTGCTGCACTTTCCCACCAAGAACCACAAAAATGTCACATGGGGCCTGGCCGGATATACATAGCAATTAAAGCAGATGGGAATTTAATTAAACTCCAACTCATTTAAAACTTTTTTTAGAAGCTGTGTGACTAACACAGAGCACGATGCCTGTGAAGACAGTGGTGCTACATGGCGATTCCATCACAAGTTTGGAGATATAATCGGGGATTTTTGTCAGCATTCTACCTGGTTTTATAATTTGTCTGACAATATTATATACAGGAGGAGGAAGCAGCACTCCGTCAACACTGTGTACAGTGGGTGCAGGGCACTGCTAACCTCAACTCCAGACATTGTAGATCGATGGCAGGAATACTTCCGAGACCTCCACAACCCCGTTGAAATGAGGACGCAGAGCCGGGGACTCTGGAGCACATCTATTTCCGCAGCTGAAGTTGCTGAAGCAGTCAAAAAGCTCTTCAGTAGCGGGGCCCAGGGGTGGATGAGGACCACCCTGGGTTCCTCAAGGCTCTGGATGCTGTAGGGCTGTCCTGGTGGTTTTCGTCCAGGTCGCGGAACAGAGGACCAGCTCTATACCATCGTAGGGTCCTCGAGGGGGCATGGGAGTCTGCTTAACCAGTCTACATGTGTTTTGTGGACCTGGAGAAGGCATCTGACCACGTCTCGTGGGGAAATCCTGTGGGAGTTGCTCCAGAAATATTAGGTACTGAACCCCCTGATACGGGCTGTTCGGTCGCTGTATGATCGGTGTTGGAGTTTGGTCTGCATTGCCGGTTGTAAGTCGGACCCATTTCTGGTGAGAGCTGGACTCCTCCGGGGCTACCCTTTGTCACGATTCTACTCATAACTTTTATGGAACTTTTCTAAGCGCAGCCAGGGCGTCAAAGGGATCCAATTTTGGTGGCTGCAGGATCGAGTCTCTGCTTTTTGCAGACGATGTGGTTCTGTTGGCTTCATCAGGCCATGATCTTCAGCTCTCACTGGAATGGTTCGCAGCTGAGTGTTAAGTGGTCGGGATGCATCTCCAAATCCAAGACCATAGTGCTCAACCAGAAACAGGTGGAATGCCCACTATGGGAAAAGGTGCAGCCCCAGGTGGAAGAGTTCAAGTATCTTGGGGTGTTGCTCATGAGTGAGGGAAGATGGTCGGGAGATCGACAAATGGATCGCTGCCGCGTCTGCTGCGATATGGACTCTGTACTGGTCTGTCTTGGTCAAAAGGGAGCTTCGCCTTTCGGCTCAGCTCTCAATTTACCAGTCGATCTACGTTCCCACCCTCACCTATGTTCAGAGCTGTGTGTAGTGACCGAGAGAACGAGATTGCGGATAGAAGCAGGCAAAATTAGTTTCCTTTGATGGGTTCATTGACTTACTGCTGAGGTATGTGAAGAAAGCTAATGATACTTTTAATTAGTGAAAAAGTCAGTGAAAAAAAAGTTACAAAAATGCGGCCGTAATAGAAGTTAGATAATAATTAAAACTATATAATGAAGGTTATATTCCAGAAAAGGCTGTGTTTGTGGATTCCTATCCACTTGATTCACTAGGTGTGATTGAAATATATACATATGGGATGGGCATTTAGATAAATGTTTAGATTGCGCTGGATTGTTTTCATCTGTGAAATGTATGCCTTTGCAAATACCCCCCCAACCCTACTGTTTGAAGTTCTGAACACCATGGGTTTTTATATCCTTGAATACAAACTATAGGTTCTTAGAATGCTGACTTTATTATACGTCTTGAAAAAATTTTTGACAAAGGTTTAGTTTACATGCTTTGCTTTTACTTTAATATATTATTATTATTATTATTATTATTTAGTTTTTATTATTTCGAACATTTCATTCATGACTCATTGTGAATGTGTTTTTGAACAACCCTTTATGCAGCTAACAAATCATGCATTTGAAGTAGGAAAAAGAACATCAGCTTTAGAAATTTTATCTTGCAAAAACAATTTATTGACTAATCTTTTCCATTGCAGAGTTTCTTCTTCTGCCATACTGGCAGTAAAATATTAAGAACACAACACTACCACCTACTGGCATACATTAAAATCACATCTCTATGTATTTGACTCAGGTAATTAAAAGCCAAGATATACTATATAGTGTGTAACCTTTTGTTCCCCAAGAAAAGTAGATCATGTTTCATCTGACACAAACTTTGACTGAATGATAAATGGAAACAACCACATCAAAAAATATAAAAATATAAAGCCAGATCACAATTACAATTAATTTAACAACTGGCTGATAAATCAGTATATTATTGATTTGAAGTTTTGTTAAGTGGTTGCATCTCTAATGAAAGAAAACAACTTCAGAGAAGCATTATGCTGTTTTATCACGTCAGATTAATGATGGGAATGTAGGATATTTTGATATGACAATTCCACAATGTGTTTTGTTGGCTTGATGACTATAATACTATTAATTACTATTAATACTATTATTATTATCACTAATTTATTCATAATCACTCTATTTCTGCATATTTTCAGTTCTTTGTCTATTAGATAAGACAACTGTTTTGATGGCAGAGGCACTCTCAGAAACCTTCAAGCCACTGGAATTCTTAATCCAATGACAACACACAAAAGCACTTGCCTGAAATATCCATTAAATTTGTCGTGTAAATCTTCGACAACATTGCTTTTAAATCCAGAATCAAATAAATGTATGTCCCTGCTTTCAATATGGAGGTATAAAATAGATATTAGTCACTAGTACTTCGAATTACATACATGTGAAATCCTTATGACAAATGACAGTAGTCATTGAAATCAGACTTCCTTGCTAGTAAGATTTTTGTTTTTGTAAAATGTGTCTTAGTGGGCACTTTGTGAGGTTATAAGCACATTTCACAATTGAATGGATGCAAAATCAGAAGCTATAGGAAGCTGATGAGTTTAAAGAGGGTATCTAAAATAATTTTCAAGGAGAAAAAAAATCTTTCGGATCTGGGACTCACACCTATACACATCCATCCAAACATGTCTGAGATACAGCATTTAAACGGTGCACCTGAACATTTGGCTTGATATTGACCATGCTCTGATAAAGCCAATGCAACACCACTTAAACAGCAGCTCCAAATATTTTTGACATTGTTAGTGTTAGATGAGAAGGCTGAATATTGTGTGAGAACACAGAGGTATCTTGAGGAAGAATTCCCAACCAAAAAATAATAATACATCCAATTAAATAAAATGCTGTAAGTGCCAGTTTTGTAGGCTTTGAGCTTCTTTGTGTACTCTGACAAAAATGGATAGAAATATGCTGCTAGATAGTGTGGCCGCTGTCATGATAAATAAAGCTAACTGAGATATTTAAACTCTGGTTGTACACAATGTGATAAAAAAATGAAAATCTTTTCAGCTTTACGGGTAATGTCAATATTCCCAAATGTTGTGTACCGGTAGTTGCTTTATGTTTGTCTGAACAGAAGTCCACTCCCTGAAATACAACAAGTTGTGGTAGTAGAAACTATCTGTTAAGGGACAGATTGATGCATTTAGGTGTATGGGAGTTGGTGGATTAGGGGACTTCCAAAGAAGAATCATAAATGACATTGTAACATAGTACAAAATGTGAAGAAAAAATCTTTTGAGCAACAATGGAAATCTCTCCATTACAATCTATACACATATACAGTTAGGTAAGTAATCATAGTCTCACCTGTACCAACTTGTAGAAGTAAGCATACTGACGGGCGGTATTCTTATACTGGCTCAATACGTCCTGCACAGCCTGTGTTCCCAGCAGCAGCTGCACCTCATCCTGCTGGTAGTAGAGTGGTGTGTCATATTCCTGAGGAAGACTACGGATATATGGCAGCCAGGGTGATGCAGGGTTCGCCCGTTCACACAGCAGGTGGAGGGCAAGCGTGACATTGCCCATGGCCTGAAGGATTCTGTCCTGGCTGTGTAAAGGACCTAAGAAACAGAGGTTGCGGTTAGTTCATGATGCTATGATCACTATGAAAGTCTTACAATACTTTGTTAACAAGACACCAACACCAAAGTTTCTACATCCTTTTAATGTAACATAACAACTTTACTGTGCTGGATGAGGCGATATAATTATTTGTTTATGTTGTTATATATGATTATTTATTTTAAAAGCTTGGGTCTCCTCTGTCTCCATAACAGACAAAGCATGTAACCGCACTCCATTTGCAAGGTGCTCAAACTCCATTTTGGTTCATTCTACCGTTTCCATTTCAGACCACATATTTCCCCTCACAACTGCAGTGTCCTTACCCAAAAAAGAGTTCTGAGCTGACTCCACTGTCATCAGCATCTCCCTCGGAATCCACAGGAACAGCTCCTCTGCCTGCATGTGCGTACATAAATACACACCCACAGGATTATTTTAAGCCAAGTGTTCTTGCATAACACTGTGCCACTTTTGTGCAGTGGGCAATAGTGGAGTTTCCAGGATAATAGACATGCATCATCACTGAATGTTAATTTTTTTTTTTTTTTTTCTGCCATGGGAAAATGGGATTAAAATTTCAACCCCATTTGGCTCCCTCTGAAACTACTGTAAATCTTAATAGCCTGAGGCTTCATGAGGAAATAGCCTTCAGGGACTGAGAGAGGCATTTTTCTAATAACAGTGCAATGCCAAATATTATCTGTTCACAGTGGCAGACACAGTTGAATCCACTCAGTGACATACCGGCTTTCTCTTGCATGAGCTAAACCTCTACCATCTCTCTCTCGTAGAAATATCTTTTCTAATATCAAGTAGGAAATACTGTCAGGGATCTAAGCTTTTTAAATAAAGAGGTGATATTTATATCAATGAGGAGGCTGGGGTGGAGCAGCTTTGATAGACGTTTACCCCACAATTTAATTTTTTAGGGGGGGAGGTTTAATGCCAAAAAACTGAGCTCACCTTAATGTCTCTGGTAGCCTGAAGGCCATAGCCCTCCACACCAAAGTTGGCAACTCTGAAACTGTCACAGGACGCCCCGCTTTCCTGTGCCCAAGACATCAGTTCGGCCAGGTGATCATTTCGGCTCCCCTCAAACACTATTGACATTCCTGGAACCAAAATAGCTGGGCTTAGACAATTAGCAATGACATTATCAATGAGGGATGACACTTTTCCTCAACAGGGAATACATTACAGTATGTCTGTCCCTGTGAACGCACACACCTTTCTGTTTCTTGCGGATCTTCTCTACCAAGCTTCTGATTTGGACATACTCTTCCCACTCTTTACCAGCAGAGGGGGCTGCACTACTGCACTCTGAAAATAAAACAGACTATAAATACCTTGGTTTTGTAAAAATCTATCTTGTCAGCATACTTCGTATCAGCAAGTGTCAGGAAAGCTGGTATAGGCCCATGTCATTGTTGTCCCGTTTTCAAATAAATCTCAAGTCTTCATTTCTTGTAATTCATGTCTTAATTAGTATTTTTAATAATTATTATTATTATTAATAAAAAAATAATAATGATAATTAAGAACCTTTCATTACAGTGCTGTTCAAATGAGAATGAGTAAGAGAAGACCACACTAAAATAGAAAATAATTAATCCATTTATTTTCTATTCTGTGTTAGGGACACAGTGGAGTGAGAGATTTCCAATGAACATAGTAATTACAACTCAACTTGGATTTTTTTCCTTTTTTTTTCCTCAATACTATACAATTTAATGTGTCTCATTCTTGTTTGACTAACTCAGTAACGTGTTGATTGAGAAAAGGAAAAAAGAATTGGAATAATATTTATTTTACCTGTTCTCTGCTGACATTTTAACAGGGTATATTCATGATTAATGAAATTATTATTTTTTCAATTCCATTTAATTGAACCTGCATAGGAATTGAAACACACACCAAAGTAATTTCTTCTGCTTTTATCAAATCAAAACTAAGAATACAAGGGAAGTTTTGCTTCCCGTTGCAGTAATAAACTTTATTTGTTATCAGATCAGAGTATTGATTAAATACATGATGATACACTATTGCCAGTTTGACCTGGTGACATTTCTGAGAGCATAATGTGGGGACCTGCAACATGAAGCATAAGCATAAGTGTGAACGTACTTTGCAGCAGCTCTGAGATAAGGTTCATCATCTCCTTAGGGGAAACTACTGCGCTGGCTCCCGACCCCGACTTCTGAGTCTTTACCCGACTCTTCTTTCCCATGGTGCTGGACAGACTACTGAGCTGAGGAGATACAAATCATACTATTAGCATTTCCTATTTTCTATCTATTTTCTACCTCCTGAAATTGTTGCTTTCTGAAATTGAAGCTACAGCTAGAGATGATACCTCTTCCCTCATATACAAATGATAAAAAGAGACTGGGATTAATTAGGTCATAAAGATTAACAAAAAAGCTCATTAATATTATAAAAGTTTCTGAAATATCCTAAGAGATGACCTTTTCCACTGCCTAAGAGAAACAAAGCAGCGGACAGGCTGTATTTCACTACCCAAATGCAATCTCTATTCCATGATTTTACACTGAATGTATGTCAAAATGGTTTTCATTTTACACTTTAATAATGTGGCTTTTCTGAAGAACATGACTATTTACTGCTCACTCAGTTTGGATATTGGAATGTTCAATGTTTCAGTAGCAAAATTCTATACTGTTCTCTCTGGGACAGTTGGTAATGGTACTTGCTAATGTAGCACAGACCATCACATTAGCATTGCTGCAATAAAATTATTATGGCTTCTTACTTTGCAACAAAACAGTGTGGCAAATCATCAACTAGGCAGTGTGTGCAGAAAGCTGAACCCTAAAAACACAAATGTTTAAAAAAAGATAGTCTATTTGTCACAGTTATTAAAGAAAAAATGTCTCCTCATCTGCCTTCCCTCAGAGCAGCAGCTGGTGACTTGTTTTAACAATCTAAAAGCCAATGTGACACTTTTTTTGGCATATAAATAAAATAAAATGCTTTACAAATGTTTAAAACACTAACAGACGGATTGCAGCTTCAGTACGTAGTTTCTTCTTGGGCTTTGACCAGTTCTAAAGCGAGAAAGGTAAACAAGCATCAGCCTGTGGGCAGAATGTCTGTAGCAGAGAACAGCAAACTATAAGAAGCAATGAAACACATCAGCGGCTCAGATGTAGAATGACTTGCCTCCAATCCCTGTATCAGCTGACCCTGTTCTCTGATGGTGAAAAGAGAGACACACTCTACCCCTTTGTCAAGTCTTGACCAACCTTATTTACGTGCTCAGGGGTCTTTGTGTTTGGAGCTGCAAATATTGAGAGCTAACACACAACCGAGTTCTGTTTGTACATTCTTGATGTTATTTATTGAAGACGAAGCTGTTAATCTGATGTGAAGCACAACTTTTTCCTGATATACATTCCAAAAACCATTTGAATATACAACATCAATATTTACAAATTAATCTTGCTAAGCTCCTACCAGTAAATGATCAGTGCATACACAAGACTCCTGTGTGATGTCAAAAACTGCCTTCTCCTCGCTTGTTAATACAGTAGCAAACAAGAGTGAAGTTAAAATTCATAAATGCATTAGGCGCATATGAATATGGTAAGAAATTGGTTACTTTTGAAATAAAAAACAGAAAAATAACATGCTGCAAATAACTACATAGTTATCTATAGGATTATTCAGTAAAAGGTGAGGCATTTAAAAGATTGAACAGTAGAGTTCACTTGTTAGTCATGTGGGATATAGTTTAACAGTCTTGAGCTTTCTAAAAACATATGCACTGTTGCATTTCCAAGGTCAAACCTTTCGCAGATCATAAAGCTATTTCTTAGATATCTAAAAATGTGTGTGTGAAAACTCCTCAGTGAAGAGAGAGTAATATGCCACAAAGTAATCATGATAAACTGTTTCAGGAATGAGTAATTGTGCTTTTGAAAATAATCATTTAAAAAGTGTCACCCATTATGAATTAGAAGTTGCCAAATTTTAGACTTCCCATATGTGCTATCCAACTACCGTACATTCTGATGGAAACTAAGAGAGAATCTGATTAACTACTTCAGGTATCATATACGAGCACCACGAAAGCCATATCGCAAGTGACAAAATATTTTAGAAAGATTTAGTGCATAATTACAGTGACTATGCACCAGTTTGGTTTTGAAAAGGCCTTGGCTTGACTAATAGGAATTCCCCTTGCCGTGCAGCTGTACACATCACTTGTTCACTCTAACACGCATGGACACACTCACCCACACAATTTCACAATTCTGTGGCAGTCAAGAAAAGAATGTACTGTTGATTTTTTTGTGTTCAATCTTTGGCTTAACAGTGCATACGTCAGTCACTTTTGGGACATTGATAAAGAATGTTGGAGCAAGGGACCAGCTATAAATTATTACAAACTTTATGTCCAAGATGCCTGTATTTTTCCAGTAAGAAAAAAAAGAGAAAAAAAGCAGTATTAGTAATGACTATTTCACTGCAATGAAGCTAAGTTTCCATTTCTAGAGGGGGAAAATAGAGAAAAAAATGACAAATGTAGTGTGTAAAATGCCCACCCAATACAACATTGCAAATTTGCAACCATTTGACTATTTTTAACTAATTATTCAAATATTTTCCTCCATGCATTTATTAAATTGTTTTCGACACACCATACAGGACTGTCTCAGAAAATTAGATTATTGTGATAAAGTTCTTTTTCTTCTGTAATGCAATTAAAAAAACAAAAATTACATTTTCATGATATTCTAATATTTTGAGATAGGATTTTTGAGTTTTTTCAAGATGTAAGCCATAATCAGCAATATTAAAATAATAAAAGGCTTGCAATATTTCAGTTGATTTGTAATGAATCCAGAATGTATGACATTTTTTGTTTTTGTAATTGCATTATAGAAGATAAAGAACTTTATCATAATATTCTGATTTTCTGAGACAGTCCTCTATGTGTCTCTCACATGGCAGCTGTAAAAAGGACAAAACAATGCTGACCTGTTAAAATTGCCATAAACCCCAAACTTCAGGGAAAACAGGATGTCCGCTAAGGCTGTTGTTAAATGTTTGTGTCAAGTTTACACCTGGTGCGGAAGAAAATAGGCATCTAAATATTCATTTTTCTACATTTTCATATCAAAATTTCACTCTCAACAAACTCAAATGAAATATGAAGCCCAGAGGCAAGATCAACCTGTCATGATAAAGTCTCATTAAACACACACACACACACACACACACACACACACACACACACACACACACACACACACACACACACACACACACACACACACACACACACACACACACACACACACACACACACACACACAAAGATGGAAAAGATCTACAACAGGTCCGGGTGATTAATTATAGAGAGGGAAATGTATTGACAGATGCTAGAAGAGTGATGGGAAGATGGAAAGCAAACTGTGAAGAGCTGATGAATGAGGAAAATGAAAGAGTGGCAAGGGTAGAGGGGGTCATTATCATACACCACAAAGTAGCAGAGAGTAGTAAAAGTGAAGTGAGGAAGGCATTGAAGGGGATAATATACCTGTGGAGGTATGGAAGTGTCTAGGAGAGGCAGCGGTAGAGTTTCCGGCTAGATTATACAACAGGATCTTAATGAGTGAGAAGATGCCAGAGGAAGGGATATGAAGTGTGATGGTGCCCATTTTTAAGAATAAGGGGGATGTGCAGAATTGTGGCAACTATAGAGGGATAAAGTTGATGAGCCATACAATGAAATTATGGGAAAGAGTAGTGGAAGCAAGACTGAGAGCAGAAATCAGCATTTGTGAACAGCAGTATGGTTTCATGCCTTGAAAGAGTACTACACCCCTCCTCCCATTGGCTTAGAATTTACACTAAGCTAATTACCTATTACATATTTATAAGAGGTGGGTGTAGGTGTCGGTGACAGCTACACCTTTCGTTATGAGAAGGGGAACACCTGAGTAATTTTTACAAACACTAAATATGTCCATAATAAATTACTTTATGATTAAAAGCAGTAACTTTTCAGTGTGTCAGTACAACTAGCAGCAAGACAGATGATTGACAGAAAAGAATGCTGATGTTTTCACACTGTCAAGACTTTTTTCAACAATATGATTCTCTTCTTTTCTAGCATACAGTGTTTCCAGCAAATTATCTTTGTCACAGCATCAAAACTGACTTCCGTAATAATTTCCTGAAGCTTAGAACTATTTCCTGGACATGACAGAGTGCCCATCCTCCAAGAAAGACAGTTAACCCCAAAAGCCCCTGATGGTGCACCTACATTCGCTTCTCTGCCAAGAGTGTGTGAAAAGGTGAGTGTAACACTGCTGTACAACCATTGAGTGATCAATAGAAAAGCACTTCATTCATGCCATCTATTTATCCTTTAAAGCTTATTGCATTCCATTCCATAGATCTGTTTTGCATTGTGCTGCTGACTTGACAGGAGGGTATTGATTCAAGCAGTCCCACCAACAACTGACCCAAAAGATATAAAGTTGTCAGCTCACAACTGTACATTATACTAGTGGCCAAGTTTATACATCTGCATCGATACAGCATTGACTCTTCACTGTAGCTTATTTAAAAGTGTGGGTGTTTATGCATCTACTGCACTCTGCTTGTATGTAAGCAAAAATGCTATGAGTTGGTGTTTTCTGCTTTTGAATTTAAATCATCCATCCATCCATCCTCTACCACTTATCCTGCATCCAGGGTCCTTTTACAAAAAAAAAAAAATATCTGTTTTTCTCAAGGATGATGCAACCTACTATGACGGTTACACAAAAAAAAAATTGCTGTGAAGCCTTTCTGACCCACCTTGAACTCAGGCCACCCTGAAGAGAGTCAGTCTGGGCTACAGTTATCACCAGTTTCTCAAGCATAATTTTAAAACTTGACTTTAAATTTGCAGAATTTTAGAACAGCTCATTAAAGGACACCAGTCAATAACACATTTATAGATCTGAATGACTTTTAGATTAGACCACAGTAAAGAAAAAAGCCAGTGCCACTGAACTTCAGAAATACATTGCCTTAAAAAGTGTTGAATATATTAGGCGCATAGTTTGCCAATGAAACAAACTGACCTTGGATTGAATCTGGGTTGCAAAATATCAGATATCCCCTCTATTCCAAGTCCAATTCCTTTATCTGTCTGCATATGCACCGTCTAAGAGTGTGACAAAAGGCATTCTCCAGCTCACCTCAGACTTAAACTCTGTATTGAGATAGTCATGAGCGTGAGTGTGAGTGTGGGGGGGTGGGTGTTGGTGTATGTGTCCGGGGGACATGTGACAATGGTTTTGTCCATCCACGTATCAGAAGTTTACTGCCAGCTGTAAAAAGATGTATCATTGTATCCCCATTTTCACTCCTAATCAAACAGCCATTTTATTTCAGTTATCAAAGTAGCAGGATTGCATTCCGACAACATTCATTGCATCTCAACTCCAGTACATCAGACCAACAGTTGTTGGGAACCATTTATTGTACTTCAAGCACATCAACAAGTTGTTGAAAGCAAATTTTCACCTCGTAAACTTAAGGTCCATGGTGGATGGAAACACTTGCTCTTACATACATTTCTAAATAGTACACAATGATCAAAAGAAACCAAGTAACAAACAAGGGAGACAGGGTTAATGTCTGAGCATCTATGATCTTTAAGGGGCTCCTTAAACCTGTTCCAGATATTTTTGTATCATAATTCTATATATCCTTGTACATTCTGTCTATGATGTATAAATATAATGAATTTATGGTGACAAGTCATTTCTGGTGAATTTCTCTCACAGTTTTCACCATAATTTCACCTTAAAACGACACAACTTATAACTTACAGCAACTGCATATCTGTTAATACAAATTTTGAGATTCAGGTTAGGATCCTTTCCCCTTTTATGTTTTTGTTTGCTTCTAAATGCTTGTTGAGTTATGTTAAAATACTCATCTTGAGTACACACACACACACACACACACAAACACACACCTACAAGAGAACTGAAATCGCCTCTATAGTGGCTGCTGCTACAATGGGTCTCTCCACGACCACACTTTACTCGGATGAGACACATGTACACGAACACACATGGTGGAAACAGTACCAGCCACACTGTTGCAGCAGCGAGTGAAACAAGGCCAGAGCATCACGTTTCTGGGCCGAAGGGGTTTAATTCATTTTCTGTGTACTGCCTGGGGTTGGTTAAAACGCTACCCAGCTAGCTGTTAGCTGCTAAGGTGTCAAGTCATAAAATGCGTGAGTTTTAGAGGGGCTTATCTGCTGGGCTGGATGGCAAGTAAGTCGGTACCTCCTAAAATATTGCACAAGGACAACACATACATCACTTGTGTAGTTTAGTTCCCACAAACAAGTCCGAATTGGTAAAACCAAACGATAAACATATTTAAATCCAGTCCTACCTTTTATCAAGTGACAGCAGCAGTTCTTCTATTCCTGCACTGACGCCTACCTTGACTTGTTCTCGAATTTGATTGGCTAGCCATCACATACACCCACAATTACGACAGTAGTTTTCGACTTACTCATTGGTTATGAAGGCCGACTTGGCCCAAAGCCATGACGGCCACAACCCCAGGAGATGATCCCGCCCCCTGCGCTTTACGATTGGACATTTACTTTTAGAAAGATTAGCAACCATAAATGGTAAGTTTGAGCTGCGATGATTGGTTTAAAAACACGTCAATTATGAGTATATGGTCCCAGAATAGCCCTGAGTGTTTGGTGGATGTAGTCGCTTGAAATGAAATCTACTGCAAGTGTTTTTACAGGATATTTGCTTCCTGAAAAATAATAAAATCGCAGTGTTTCGGTATCACTGTACAAGATCTTAATTGTCCTGGGAAATGGGATTTTTTATTGCAATCTGATACATTTAGATTTCAATCTAATAATTAAACTTATAATGTGGTAATTTTTTTTTCAGAAGAGAGTAGTTTCTAACACTTTGTATGTTCAGGGTCAACCATAAGAGATAGAGAGGACCTCTGATTAAAAGAGCTCTGCTATCTAAGGAAAAAGGGATGTCATTTCCCTCCTCTCACTGGGGGCGGTGAAAACAAAAGGCCTGAAAATCATCATAACATTAAAATATAAGTTTATATTACGTATTTCAGACAACACAAAATTCTTAGCCAGACCAAAAGTTATCATAGAATACCCATATAACAAAACAATTTCATCCACAGAATACAACTGTGGTTGCACAAACAACCTGTCATAATTATATACTCACAACTATTGACTATTAATCAGAAAATGCATGTAGCAGTTCCCCAAATATGTGAGCAGAAACCTTCTTTAATCCTCTGCCATTTTTTCAGATCTGTGAGCAATCACTGAGCATGTTTTGGGTGTCTTCTTTCTACTTTGCAATACCCACAGTGATAATGTATGGCAACCAAATACACAATTTAAAAAAAACATCTGTAGACTTCTAGTTGCTTGGACAGGAGGTGAGAGGTTCACCTCTGGACAATGAGTTGTACATTGATAAGAACAATATCAGTTCATAAAATAAAAGAAATGTCAAAGGCACTGCAATTCAATAATTCTTAGTGGTAAAAATGGTTTATCACCCAGAAATCATTGCCGAATCTTGTGTTACAAATTTGAGTATTTTTTAGATGCAGGACTTTTAGAAAGACCTTCGCAGACTCTTAGGAATAACGGGAGGCTAGAACAAACTGTGACCACTAGAGGGAGATATTCGCATTAAAGTGGTTTTGGAAATCCAATAACTTGCAGAAAATACAATAGCAATAAACGTGCAAAATATTAAAAGACTTCAGTTGGAGTGGTAAATAATTCAGTAGTAAAATAATTCATTTTTTTAAGCATTTTTTTGAAAAAGTTTCAATTTTGTATATTTTTGTTTTTCTCTGACAGACTTTCTATTCAGATGCACACTGTATTTTTTCTCTTTCTGTCCCTCTTAGCAAACCCAGCTGAAATAAGAATTGGAAGACATCAAGTAAGAAATCCTCAAAAAATCACAATATGTTGCTTTGAAATTGCATTTATGAATAGCAAGATGTTGCTTTGAAATTGCATTTATGAATAGCAAGAAACAAGAAAAGCTCATAGTTTGTGCATTTTCACAGATTTAATTGATAATTAGGGTTCCACTAGTCCCTTACTCTTTATTTCAATGGACGATACCCACAGAATTTGCAAGCCCCAGCAGAAAGAGAGCTGTGTGAAATTCTTATGGACCTTCCACTGTGGAGAGCTAAAGAAGCATGCATCACTAATATAGAACATAATTTTTTTTTAGAGCAATTGGAAGATGGTACACTGAAGTACATAAAATGCCCTTCTCAACTTCTTACTAGTAATGCTGAGTTTAACAGCAACTCAATTTCTGTTTTACCTTTTTTAATATGTTGAAATAGCCAAATAAATAAAAAATAGCAGGAAAACCCTAGTCAGGGTTAATACGCTAGTGTGTGTGTGTTTTACTTTTGCATTGTATTTCAAAGGAGTAAATCAGCAGCTAGCTCTGTAGATTTTTCCCAGCAGACCATTAAGATGTTATCATTGGACATTACATCATGAAGGATTCTATAAATTTGTCCATCCTGTTCATATGGAGACTTCGGTAAGTGGAAGCCTCGGAAGCGTCTTTTCCTGGCAGGAAAGGTGGTCAAATCCATATCAATAGGAGTACTCCTTCATCCAGTCACTTTACTTTAAAATCACAATCTAATAATGTATGTTCTGTACCCAAAGTGCAATTCAACCAAGTAAAACAGTATGTCTTAAGTTGGTTCTTAAACTCAAATGCAATACTCTGCCTTTCCATGAATGCAGTTGTATAACATTTTTTCCCCAATTTTTTTTAACCTGGATGAATGTAAGATACATGATGTGTGTTTCTCTTTTCAAAAATGTAACCTGCCTTGTTCTTTTGTTCTTCTTCAGTCATTTATTCAGTGCCAAGGAAATTGCTTGGTTTCCCACCGACCAAGCAAACAGAAAGCCGAGTTGTGTGCGGTTGCATGACAACTCTGTTATCGGTGGACAATTTGAAAGAAATTTTAAGGTATTTTCTAATGCTATTTACATTTCCAGTAAGACCCTACCCCACCCACCCCCCGTGGGTGCAAATGTAACAAGTATCTAAATTTCTAATGACAACAAACAACAATGGGACTGTACTGAATAACATTATATGTCATCCCATATTGTTGACATCATAGTCTGATAAAATGTGGGAAACATAGATACAAATAAAGATAACTAGTTTAAATGTGTCCTTTTTCAGTGAATACAAGGGAGTGGGGAAAACAGACAAGAATTACCAGAATTGTTGTATTGATACTGAAAATGTCCCTATTTAATTATCTGCTGATGTTGAAAAATAGAAATCGATTAATTAAAAAAGAGTCAGTCTGAAATCATCCCAATATTCCATACGTAAAGCAGACTGTTAGGCTACCAGTAAATTGTTATAATCTATTTCATCACCATCTTTCTAAAAGATTAATCTGTTTGTCTTCCTTTTGACAGTGTGAGTGTTAACTACTTCCTGTAAGGTCCAGTCTCGGCCACAAGGATGCAGGCCATGCCAAATTGAAAAATTAGTGCTAGGTTTAAACGCTGTGTTTATGTGTCCATTACTCTGTATGATATTGTACACCATTTGTTATTGCTGTGTTATACCCAGGTATTCTAATAATGTGTGTGAAAGAAAACTTCACATTGAGAAAAGTAATGTATTTATAAAAAGCATATATATTTCTACTTTTAAATAACATTACATGAATAGAGGGCAGATTATTATTAACTTAACATGCCATTTACACATTACTAATTGTTTTCTTTTGTTAAAATGTTTGATTAATTTGTTTGTTGTTATTTTAGTTTCCCGAAGGACCCCTGATTCGATTCCAACCAGGGGACCTTTCCGTGGGGAGTTTGTCTGTTCTCCCCGTTTCTGTGTGGGTTTCCTCCCACAGTCCAAAAACATGCAGGTTAATTGGAAAAAATTGCCCAGAATGATTGAGTGGATGGCTGTTTCTCTGTACATATGGACCTGTCATTGATGAGTAATCAGTCCAGGGTGACTGATAAGCATGATATTGCAGTTGTACATGACTTGAAATTACATATGTATCTAATCCTAACTCTCCCCTTACAGCACTGTCTCACTGGTACAGTCCCAAAACTTGCTCTTAACATGGACTTGGTGGGCACACTTTCATATGTCATGTCTGCAGGGAAATCCAGTATTTAGTGTTTTTCTGTTCTTGTGTTAAAATCCATCAATCTCCTGGCAATCTTTTCAAAAATAATATTAGAGAATTATGTTGAGGCGACTGTGATGGAGAAAATAAAATTAAAATTAAGATTAAAATTAAAATGTGCTTGATAGAAAGAGAACTAGCAGAAATATTCCAATTACACATAAAAATTATCTTTACTTTTTCTCCTTCCAATTGACGATCCAGCCGACTCACCACTGTTAACTTGCATTAATAGTAATAGTATAGAGTTTCTATTAAACCATACTCATAACACAAGACAATATAACTGTGATACTTGGATGCACATCTTAATGAGAAATGGATGGCCTCAGTCCTGAAGTATTAGTTTGATGACTTAGGAGACTCAGAAAGGCATCATGATTCTCCCCTTAGTCACTCCTCATAGCTTGTTTAAGTACAGGGCTCCACTTGGAATCTGCAGTGATTTAGGTCATTAACTCTTTGAATTCTTAAAAAGTAAGAATGATAACAGATATTGTTGATTTAACATACAAAGGGCAGGCATGCCTCATGAGGCCAAGAAAGATGAACTCTGTAAAAAAAAAGTTTGGATTGTGACGCAATATGTTTTATAGAAGTCTTTAATGACCAACTTCACAGAAGTCAACTGTCACTCAGACTTTGAACTCCACAGTACAACAGCCTCAGTGAATAGATATGAAGAGCTCGCAGCTTCTTATTTGGTGGGAAATTTGATTCTGATGGTAATGTCCAATGGCTTCTTTGTCACATCTTATCGTGGCAAGTTATCGTTGACTTACTTTCTCCCCTTGAAGACGTTCCACCTTGCATCTGAGAGGTCTCTTCAGTTCTATTACTTCACTTGCTCCATGCTTCGTCTATGTCATCAAGTTATAGTCAGGGGCTGCTTGAATGTTGATTGAATGAGCAATTTTTTTCTTCTTGTCCATTTCCAAAATGACTTCAAATATAGAGATTTTTTTTTTGTTATTCTACTTACACGCTGAAAACATACCTCCTAACCAAGCACTACCCCACTAATCGCACTTAGCCCCCCCACCCCCCAAAAAAAGAAAAAAAAAACAAGAAATTAATGTATGTATGTATATGGTTTTGAAATGGCTATTTGTTGGAGTGATCACTTCTGACTTCTGACTACTGGTACTTTGGATCTTTGATGACTGAATTGCACTTTTTGAGAGTCGCTTTGGATAAAAGCGTCTGCCAAATGACTAATGTAATGCAATTTACATTTGTACAATTTTTTTCTGCAATTAAAATCACCTTCAAATTGGATAAAGGGTAAACCTAAAGCAGCTCGACAACCATTTCTCACATGATTTTCCTCTGTTTGTGTCCCAGGTTGGTGCCTGCCATACTTCGCCAGTTTTATTTGTGTAGAACTACAACCTGAACCTCCATTATTGCTTATTTGAGGATGAGGAAGCTGTAATTGAAAAAATGAGGTGCCAAAAGTCTCATTCTGGGAAAATTCGCTGCTGCGTTTGCTCAGATACCCAATGGCTTTGACTACTATAATGGCCCTTTATTCTGGTTGCCTGCTAGATGTTGACGGATTGAAGGTTTGGTTCCAGTAACATCACCAAGCTTCCGCCAAACCACCTGAGGAGAAGAAACACACAATTTGAGCTATGGAATACAATGTGACTCCATGAAGGTGATGGAAAAAACATATAAATGACAGGTGAACACGTAAGTAGGGATTGTATAGATGAGTTATCAAAATTACTATCCATTCAGGACTTTACTTCTCAGAGTTTATCACATTTTCCACACACAATTTCAAAAGAACTGCATTGACGGAGCAATAAACCTGCATTAAGAGAGTGCTTATGAGAATGCAGGATACTGTGGTAGCTAATGAACAGTTTAGTTTACCCCACACTCATCCTGGGTTTTATGATAAAGTTTTCTAAAACACACCTTTGCGAAGAGAAGCACTCACCAGACAAAAAAAAGGAAGATTAGATAATGCAGAAAAAAAGTATTTTACAAATGCCCTCCTGCAACCTCGGTATATCAACATCAAAAGTCAAAGTGAAAGTCAACTTTAATGTCGATATTGCCATACGTTCACACATACAGAGCATTAAAATTAAACCCACAGCGCAAAAGTACAAAAAATAAATAATAAATTAATCAAATACATTAATATTTTGTCACTGAGAACAATAAAAAACACAGTATGGTCTGTGGGCACAAATAAAATGACTCTGTCAATCAGCAAATTCTAACATATTAAACATAACAGACATTGTGTGCATGCATGCTTGGATCTGTTTGTGAGTGAGAGGAGAGAAAAAATATAGGAGAAAGGGTGGAGCTAGGGTATCTGTGTTATGAATAGCCATTGTTGTTTCCTTAGGCCAAGAATTGAATGCATTGGACCATCAAAAGAGTGACCCCCCTCCTTCACACACACACACAGACACACACACACACAGGCACGCAGACAAGCGCACGTACACACACACAGGCACGCAGACAAGCGCACGTACACACACACACGCACATACGCACATTCACACACAAACACATCAAACACACACGCATATACACATACACACATTGACATACACACACATACACACACATACACACACACACACACACTATTAGTTGCGAGGGAGATAATGCATATTTACAGTTCTGAGTCAGACAGAGAAACCTACATTGCACATCTCTCGGACAATGGCCTTCTCTTTGTCACTAAGATCATGGTTATATTCCTGTACATGCTGCCTGTCCAGATTCTCATGGACCTCCAGAACCTACGCATGCACACGCACACACAAACACACACACACACACAAAGAAAGAAACAAACATACAGTATTTTGAAAAGTTTGATAATGCCATTACTTGTCATAATATGATTTTCAACTTTAAATTGAAATATAACTATTTCAACTATAACTATTTAAATATATCTTGAGCTCTACTGGCTTGATAGAAATGTAAGGCATGAAACTGTGTTCTCAAATTGTGACAAGTACAGTATCTCCTCACTTTCTTGCATTTAGTACCTCTTCTGCTTCTAAATGTCAAGTATAACTGGAGCCAGGCGAAGCTCCAGTTTTCTGGTATTCTTACAATGATGCAGATGGTATTTTTGGAATTAGTAGAACCTAAAAATTATCTCTTTAATCAAGGTATGTCATTTAACTCTCAGATCAAATATACCTTTCCAAAGGCCTATTTTTGAGAGTGGGACATTAGCCCCTTGGAAGGTCGCTGTAAGAGGGAAGCTGCAGTCTGTAAACAGTTTTTCATTCCAAAATAAAAATGCTGATCATACTGAGACTCTCTTAAGGAGCTACATTAGTTCACTGAGGGTCTGTACCTGTATTAATTGAGCAAAGACACTCAAGAAGTTAAAAGGTTGTGGAGGGCTACACCACATTAGACCCTTTGCTGTCACTCTAAACAATTATTAGATTCTGTCTGAGCAACTCAGGCAACTGTGAGCATGAGGAGTTTGCATATTAAAATGTGTACTGAACAGTTCCACTCGCGTTTTTGAATCAGCCAAACCAGAACAGAGACTTATCATGTATTGAATGTGAGGAATATTTACTAAGGGCAGAAAAGGTTATTAGTAATTGTAAGGTTCTTGGTTCAATCCTTGGGTTTTTCTACAGGTTATTTCAAGTGTCAATGAGCATTTCACTGAACACACGATTTCTTTCACAATCAATTTGTGAAGGTGTAAGCAAGCTGGAACCGTGTACACCAACCCTGACCAACAGAGTTTTAGCGTTTTGTAGAATTTTTGTTGAATGATCAGTAATCAAGAAAAGCCAAAGCATCACCAAGCAGCTCTAATCACTCAAAACATGTTATAAGCAATGCTAATTATATTCATTTGGCCTGAGATGACAGATACTGATTCAAAGGCGAGATAGAGTGTACCTTCATGGCACTGACAACGACCTCTGGTTTCTGCTGAGGTGGGAGGTAGATTCCTGGGGACGCGGGTTCGCTGGATGTGCTTCGAGCAGCAGCCACGGAAGATTTATACTGTTCATACTTTGTGTCATCGCCCAGTAAACAAGACAGAGAGAAAAGCAGAGCAGAAAAATAAAGATTGGAGCAAATCTAATGCCCTTCAAATGAACTCCAACGATCCTGTTGAAGGGGACAGACACTAGAGACTCTGAGAGGAAGCGGCAACCCTGCTGATGCAAGTATGTATTCTGATGGGGGACAGGAGGAGCCATAGACCTGCTGTGTTTGCAGTAAAACAGAACTGGATCAATTGATGAGTCTGGACAGGTTCGACAAAAAGGTGAGATGGGGTGGCCTTCATCAGTGAATGCCCTTAGATTTCTGTCAGGTCTGTCCAATTGTAAGCACTAATGACTTTGACACAATGAATATATTGGGGCATGATCTATTTGGAAGTTAGAAGCAACCAAAGCATTACATAAACCTCAGGTATTTGGTGTTCCAGTGACAGTCAAGTTAGACTATTATTAAACAATTATAGTGTTTTCTTCAACATTGTGATCGTAGTTTCAATTAGTTAATTCACAACAAATCTCATATATTTACTGTACAGAACAGTCTTTTTTTTTTTTTTTTTTTTTTTTCAAAAGGGGGTCAGCAGCAAACCTACATCACACCTTTTGTGACAAGACTGAAGCCTTGAAACTGGCTGAGCTTACCTGGAACAAAAGCTGCTTGTTTTCATCCTCCAGCATCCTCACTTTGTTCTCCAGTAGTCTGATATAACTTGGCCCTGCATCTAAAGGGGGGGAAAGAAAGTTTTTATTAGGGTTGTGATTTCTCAAATGATTTTTCGACATCCTATTTTTTCTTTTTTATTAATTTAAGCAAACATTCTGAATGATCCCTCTTGGCTTCAGATTGTCTGTACAGTGCGAAACGGTAAACAGCATATCATTCTACTTGCACCTATGGTGCAAATAGAATGATACGCTATTAAACGATAGATAATTTCACAGAGAGTCTGTGATTACATAGAATAATCAGTAAACTTCAATTTAATCTTTAATCTTTCCAAACATAGAACATTGATATGTGCAATCTGTCTTTACAACTCAAACCAGTGTGCACAGACAGGTATACTTACTGCAAAACTCCTTTTTAAAAACAAACATAAGCAACCATCAAGTCATGGTATGACTGTCAAAATCACTCAAGTCCAGTCGCAGGTTTAAAAGATATAGCCATGTATGCTCTGTATGGTGTTGTGTGTTCAAATAGATTAAAAGCTTTTTTAAAAGGTGCTGTCAGGCATAGTACACAAGCATTTCTGTGACAAAGTTACTCTGTCTCAACTCAATGCTAGCAAAATAAATAAATGAATAAAAATACATAAGTAAACCACAGCATTTAAAAAGTAATTCATATCCAGCAAAAAAAAAAAAATAGATAGTGCAGTCAAGTTCTATTTCAAAGAACAGAAATTATTAGACCAATTATTTTAAAGGCTGTAACTCAAAACTCCCATCTTTCCCATGCATCCTTCACAATTATCACACTTATTTGGCTTCTCTGGCACCACATGGTTTATTACGACTCCTTGGTTTTGTTGAAATGCTTGAATGTCAGGAAACCTGTGCAGACAAGATTGAAATGAACACAAAAAGGAACACAGGAGCGGTGTGGAGGTGCAGGAGGTACAGCAATCGTCTTTGGAACTGAACAATTCTGGTTCGATTCCCAGCTCCGTCTCGTGTGTCGAAGTGTTGTTGAGCAAGACACTGAATCCGTAACTGCTCCCCTGGCGCTGGTGGATGACAGCCTACTGCTCATGGTTCATCCATGATGGGTTAAAGGCAGAGAACAAATTTCCCCAGGCAGATTAGTAAAGGACAAATTATCATAAAACACATAGCCTAGCACAGAGCCCATGACCAACGGGGATCAAATGACATGTTTGTGGATTTGGATAATGCTCAGCCAATGGTTATATTACCTGGCAATGAATACATTTGACTTCATATGCTGGTAAGGACATGGTATTCATTGGACCTATCCAGCATTGGACATCTTGTCTTATGACATAATTGTGATGGAGTGTCTTGCTGCTGGGGATTCATTGTAATCCATACTTAAGTGCTGCAAGGAGCTATTGCCCTATCTAACTCATTTTAGTATCAGTTTCTATCCCTGAGTGAAATATTACACAACAGTTGAAATTCAAATTGTGTTGGGACGTTAAAAAACTAGGCATTTAATTATTTTCCCACAACACCACATAACTTTTGTTCTCAATGTAACTTGCACTGCGAATTTGGAAACCCATTTTTTTAAATTACACTTTAAAGAGGACAATGAAGAACTTAAATTGAACTCACTGTTATTCGACACTGCTAGGAACAGTCAGTTACCCCCTGGTTTTCAGCAGAAATACATTTACTTTTTTTATCAGGCAATTTGAGTCCAAAGCAATATGAGGCACATATTTTACCGATACATTTAGAGCCGTGCAAGCTGTAGCCTCTCGCCAATGCACAGCCTCAGATCATCAGACAGGAAAGCTGAGGAATGATTTCAATTACAGTGAAAACACACACACACAAAGTATGCACTCATGCACACAGTTGATTTAAAGCTCATTTCAATGATGAATCACTGAGCTGCATTGTTCCGTACATCCTAACTCCCGGCCATTGTAAAAGTAAACTGAGCTATCCACATTCTTCAAGGCTTAACAGTGTATATTATTAGGATGGGGACCAAAACATTTGCACAAAGTGGTGAAAGAGTAATTTGATGTCCTTAGTCTTGACCATACTGGTGTTTCAGGAATCGTGTACAGCATTTACAGCCAGGAATTCTGCATCTTCACAGCATCTTATTTACCATGAAGGCATACATCACGTAACCCTGCAAGACCAGACAAGGTTCTGTCACATGTCTGCACTTCGGTACAGCCCAATGGGATTTTTCCCACCTTACACCTGTTTGCTAATTTCATGCCTCAACATCAGCCCGTCTGCTCAATGTTAGCGGCCTGGCTACACGTGTCTGAAGCACATGGATTGAATGGTGCTGTGCAGTTGCCCTGTCTGTTGACACATATTGTAAACTGGATACAAAGCTCCAGTTCAACAAAGTTTCCACTTCTTACCATTGGTGCCTCAGACTGAAATGCTGCCATTTGAGCCAAAGTGTATTTGATAGTTGAGGACATGATGTTGAATGCATTATATTAGAAATGTTATTCTTATTTGACTCAAAAAATGCACTATAATTGTTTCCCCCTGCTTGACTTTTTCATAAAAGTGTATTCCCTCCATTATGTATGCAGGACTGTCAAGACTCCTGCAAAACCAGCTTTACTGAAGCCTGTGATGATAGTCCAGCGCTCATTTTTATAGCTAAGGTTATTGTCTTCCATCTCTTGAAGATGAAGGAGAGGAGGAGGGTTCTCACGTTTTTTTTCCTGAGAAATCATTTCCCAGTACTCTCCTAGGGCCACGGCAGCATCAATCCTAGTGTAACAGACACTAATATGTTCCTCTCCGTGAAAGGGCTGAGACAAGGCCAGTCTCTCCTCGGGATGGAGAGCTCCATAATTTTCCAATCAAATATTCTACTGTTTATTCTGTGTTTTATTCAGAAAAAAAAAAAATGTAAAGCAGCACATGAGAACATTTTCTGTAAAATGTGCAACTGACTGGTTTTCCTTATGTATGTGTATCATAGTTTTTTAATGTGTGTTCCATAAAACCAACAACAAACGTCCACAGGCAGTGCCGTTTGAAAGCTAACATGAACCATAAAATAACAGATGTTTCGAATCAAAATGGCATTTTGCTTCTTTCTCATATTCCAAATGATTTCCATGGCTGGAGGACTACTCAACTCTGCAAATCTGAAAAAGAATAAACTCAGGTTTAATTAGCAAAGACAATAAAACCAACTGTTTGTGTTCTCATGGGAGTTTGTGATGTTCATCTCACCCAAGTATTATAGAAGCATAATGGAGAAACATGGCCAACTCTCACGTCTTTGGAAATTGCATTGCGATAAATTGAGCTTTTTGAGACCCATGTGTTAAAGTTGGAATAACCAAATAAAAAAACGGATATTGGTGGCTGGAGGATACTCATCTACATGTATAATGGGCAGAGACACACTGCTTTGCTTTCCCATCAGCAGAAAATTCATGTTACAGAAACATGCTTGTTCCCCCATTGAGGGTTTTTCATTGCTCCACAAAGAGCTTCTTATGCTTCCTCATTAACATGACAACAACGCCTTTGTCTCCATCAGATGTTGTAAAGCCACTGTGTGTACGTGCAGACACCCTCAAGTAAAAATGCACATTCTTTCATGCAAGATAATTAGTAACAAATTGATATTATAGAAGAACACATATGAGCAAATGAATTCCTTTTCTTCTTTTTTCTCACAGGGTTTCATTCTTATCTTCAATATAAACCTAAATCTTTTAGCACCAAAAGGATACCTATTTTTATTTCCTCCCACAGTCCAAAAACTTGCAGTAGAGACATTGGAGATCTTAAATAGCCCGGATGTGAAGTGAGTGAGTGAATGGTTGTTTGTCCCTCTATGTTGTGTGAATGAGAGAGTGAATGGTTATACGTCGCTGTATGAGGATTAAATGAGAGAATAATTTTCCACATTGATTAAATCTCATTAATCTGTTCTACAGCCCCAAAAACATACTTTTTAAAAACATTTTTATGGGTTTATGTGTGGCAAAAAACATCAGAAAGGCATTAAATATAACAGTAATTATTACTGTTTTTCTGGTCTTTTTATCTCTTCTTTGTGTTGTTTGAATTTGTTCAGTGGCTGGTTGGGTAAGCCATGGACCAAGCTGTCTTTCATTAATCCTTTTCATTAAACAGTAACTTTTCTACTTCTTCTAAGACTTGAAACCTTTGCTTCGCTAACACTCGTGACACTATTAACCACATCGGCTGATTATAGCGCATCTTCTTTCTTTGGGGGGGTACAGATGTAGCCATGTCGTAGTGCACGTCGAGATCAGTGACACAAACACCGCTCTCATGTTAAGCTATTATTTCCTCTCTTCAGATCTATTCGATGATGCTCAGGCTTCTTAACACTGCTATCACTGACATGAATGAGAGAGTGATTGCTTGTACAGTATGTCTTTATTTGACATATTCATAAGAGAATTAGTGATTGTAATTCACTTTATGAGGCCTTGAAATCAACTGTCCAGTTTCCCCTCTCCCATACCCAATGACAGCTGGGATAGAAGATGTGGTATAGATAATGAACGAATTAATGTATGAATGAATTAATAAAAAAATCGTAGGACCTTTGAGAGTCAACACAGGCTATGCTGCAATGAAAAAGGTAAAAATGTGACTGTAAAGAAATTCTAGCCATAAAGGTATATTCTTTTGCTGCATTACTTTTACAGTCATTAAAAGAATATATTCATGTACACAAACTTCGGACTTTGCCTGGCGTCAACCCCTTTGAACACCTTTACGGTGCTGAGGCTCAATTGGATGCAGTTAGACCACAGACGCATTTAACACATGCTCTCTGATGTTCCAGACTGTTAAGCAGAGCATTTCAGTTGAGGTGGCTGTTTCATGTTACCAACTGGAAAAAATGCATGACTGGATCACCAATGCCATGGTTATTGCTTGTGGTATTTGCAGAACAATTTCTTTGCTCTTTCTCAGCATTATGTTCACCAAATATTTGCACTCGGCCTTTGCAAATCCAGAATAGTGAAATTGGGGCTGAGTTCTACCTCTGTGTGTCCCATCTTTTGATCTTGACATAAAACCAGTAGTAAATTTTCGTACCCGTGTACATGTCAAATATAAAACCAAAGGGTGTTTAGGTGCATTATCTATTCATTCCAATCTTAATGCAGAACAGAAAAGCTTGCGCCACCAGCATAGCTCAGGCCCAAGTTCAATGTTTATGCTGTGCTTTTAAAGGGTGCTAGAGTCAGACAAATTTATGCAACTTGGCAGGTCAACAAAGCGCCACCATTATGCATTTACATACAATTAAGCTCTCAGCAGCACAAACAATATATTACTGCAATAAAAAATAAATCCCAGCTGCTTCACTTTGGGCGGCATTGGAGTATTCCTGCTGATTCTCTAAATGGTCTGCTTGTGTTTTTTTTGGTCAGCATGTGTTTATAATTGTGAAATACCCTGCATTGAGTTGCTGTAATAGAAAAGAGAAATGAGGCACCCCACAAGGAAGCGTGCCACAAGCAACTGCAGTGTGATTTCAAAACGTGTTTAGAACATTAAATGGGATCACCGTGTATGCAATTTTTCTCCGGACTTGTTTTTTTTCCCCTCAACCAATATGTTGTTTCTTTAACGATTCTTAATAAAGATTAACGGATCAGCTTTGGTTGACTCTTAATCTCTCTGGTCGTAATTCTGCTAAAAATACTCTCATAAGCAAGACCGTTGCATTTCAAACAGCTTCAGTTCACGATATAACTTGTAAGTTTTGCACACAACTTTGGTTATAACAGTAACATTGGATAGCACAATGCTCTTGTCCATTACATTTCCTCCTAAGACCAACATTTTGGGTCGACTTTATTATGTTCCATGAAAATTGAGGCCAAGTGTCCCCGTTACCCCCATCATGTCAAAAAAATTATTTGTTTTAATTTATTGTTTTTTTTTTTTTTTTTAATCAGGTCAAAAAAAAGAAATGAAAAACTAACAAGATCTCGGGTCTTGGGAGGATATATGCATATATAAATTGTTTACCCAATAAGTAAACTTATTGAGTGCTTGATTTTGATATCTTTTCTGCCACGAGCTGAAGCTGTAGAAAGAATTGATTGCAAAATCATGGAAAGGAAAATGTTATTGATTATTGGCAGTTTCATCCGAAGTCTATAGATGCCCAGGTTGAAAGGCTCCATCCTCAAGACTAAGAGGCCTTGGAGAGGTGTGAGATCCAGGAGTATCAACAACTACTAACTGATGCAAACAGGATTGTGCTGGATGAAGCTCAAACACTGGACTGCAGGAGTTGTGAAATTAAAGAGGACAAGTACTCACCACCACCCAGTGCGGTGGAAACTCCTTTCTTGAAGTGAGGAGCGCAAAGATCGTCCATGGATCTTCTCAGAGGAGAGCTCTTGTCCTCGGATGCTTTGTGTAAATGGCTCTGCTGGTGTTCGGGACTTCCGACGCTTCCGGTGCTGGACGTGCTGCTCCCGTCCCCGACGTCCCGCACCGGCCCCGGGCCGTTCAGACTGCACTGGCTGTCGATGGAGCTCCTGGACCCCGCGCCGTTCCTCTCCTCGTCTATCATGAGGATGATCTCCTTCAGCTCCATGTTCTCGGTCCTCAGCTCCTCCTGGTTGCTCTCCAGCTCGGCCAGCTTCTGCTGGTAGAAGCCGATGTCCCTCCACAGCACGCCGGCCGTGCAGCGGCCGAAGCGCTGCCATTCCCGGGACACCTTCTTGCCCTTCTGCCGGTCGTCGTCTAGGAAACAGCACAGCTCCCGGAGTTCCAGGACGTCATCCTGCAGTTTCTGGTTGACCTCTTTCAGCCTTCGGATCTCGTGCAGGTGGACCTGCAGCCTCCGGTTCACGTCCTTCATCATATTTCCGTGCTCCAGCATCATGTCCATGTTGCGGTTCTCCAGCCTCCTCAGCCTGCGTACCAGCTCCTCCTTGCCCAGCATCAGCAGCTCCTCGTCGGACAGGTGGCTCGCCTCCACTGCGTCCATTTGCCCGGGGATTTATTCTTCTTTTTTTTTGAAAAGAAAAAAAAAATCTTTTTTTTGGGGGGGGGGGGCGATGGTAAAGCAACCCCGGCCGATTCTCTACTGGACCCGCGATCGCGGGCTCGTCATTCCAGAGGCGGGGTGGGAAGCAGTCGCGCCGGCCAGCGAGCGGTCCGTCGAGGGGAGGGGTCACCAAGGTAGTGGAGGAGGGTGAGGGGTGTGTGTGTGTGTGTGTGTGTGTGTGTGTGTGTGTGTGTGTGTGTGTGTGTGTGTGTGTGTGTAGGGGGGGGGCGGCGTAGTCACCAGCACAACCCATATGGGTTGGAATTCACACAAGTCATACTATTTCAACTAGTGAAGTTTTATGAATGGGATGCTGTATCTATCTATCTATCTATCTATCTATCTATCTATCTATCTATCTATCTATCTATCTATCTATCTATCTATCTATCTATCTGTCTCCATCCATGCTGGGGGTCCCCAGTTTTCAATGGTATTTAATAATAGTGGTAATGGCGCCCTCTGCTGGCATAAATATGAAACAACAGCCCACGGAGCTCCAAGATGTCATACTGCAGAACTACAAAGGAGAGCGGCCCTCTTCGGAAAAACTAAAAAAAATAAAAAATAAATAAAAATGTCGTAAAAAAATGACAGATGGCATCAATTAGTCTCTTATTCTAAATATCTCGTTGATGGTAAATATTGTCGAGATTCCTGTCTGTTTCCCCAAATGTCACTGATGTAACTGTCCTTCCTTTAGCTTCCTTCCGTCTTCCTTGCAGATGCAGCGGGTTCTGCGCTCGACGCTGCAGCCAGACAGCGATCGGATGGGTGGGGGGGAAACAGAAACACAACACAACGCAGCACTGCACGCCGTACACGTCACGGGGTGAAAGCAGCGCACGATCGGAACTGGAGCAAAGTGCACAACGAGAATACTGGGACTTCGCTGCTCTCGGTTGTCGTCTATGGTGTCCAACGCACGCCATCATGCCGCGGTTTACTCGCAAAGCCGTGGCTCTCTTGCGGCTCTCGACGACACTTCTTGCGTGTTTGGGTTCTTTGTGGTTCGCACCTGCCAACTCCCACCCGCAATGTTTGGATTTTAAACCGCCTTTCCGACCGCTAAGGGAGTTGGAGTTTTGCGTCATGTACAAGGAATTCGGTTGCTGTGATTACCAGAAAGACCAGGAACTGATGAGCAGATATTACCAGATCATGGATCACTTCGACAACCAGGGTTACGCCAACTGTGCGAGTTTCGTGGTGGACTTGCTTTGCCAGGTAGGATTTTTTTTTGGTCAAAGGTCACTTGGCTCCTTCCAAACATCTCCATCAGGCATGGCACTGCAAAGCCAGATTAGATCGACCTGTAATTTGATCATCCTTAACAAAAAAAGTGGTACAATCAAGCGATGCAGTGTAGTCCCCCCATTCGAAAATTAGGGGCAAATACTTATCAGCTGAACAATCACAGACCGCCAGGGAAAATCATTTTATTTCTACATGCTTAGACTTATATGATTGAGCAACCCCCATGGAAGGTTTCTCATTTTCTGATTGTAATTCTTATCATAAATGCTACAGGTTAAGTAACAGAGCTTGTCCTCTTGATAATTTAACACCGGCAATGCATGTAGATGGCATGATCCTGTGCCCTGCGTGTCAACATGAAAGTATGATTCCTAGCAGAGGTTTTGGGCACAGCGACCTGTCCTGTCAGTGTAAATCCTGAACAGTTTATTCCCCTCTAGTGCTTCCAGTATATGGTGTTTCACCACCTGCACATCCGTTGACCTATATTTATTCATCCATCTCATTGCTCCGTCTTCTGTTTTTTTTTTTGCCTCTTAATCATTTGCACAGGAATGCTCCCCTTATGCTGCTCACCTCTTCGATGCAGAAGACCCCAGCACCCCAATACGGACCATCCCCGGCCTTTGTCCCGATTACTGCTCCCAGTTTTGGACAAAGTGCCACTCCACCTTACCTTATCTGTCCAATGACCCGCACATAGCCCGACTCAAAGAAGACCAGGCGGGTCTCTGTCAGTACCTTAAGCTCGATGATGTGGACTACTGCTACCCACATCTCCTGAGCAACCAGAAGCTCACACAGAACCTTGGAAGGGTTCAGTCAGATTTCGACGGCTGTCTGCAGCTGTGTCTTCAAGAAGTGGCCAACGGTCTCCGTAACCCGCTCGCCATGGTGCATGCGAATGACGGAACACACCGGACTTTCGTGGCCGAACAACTGGGCTTGGTGTGGACGTACCTTCCTGACTGGTCCAGACTTGAGAAGCCATTTTTAAACATTAGCAAAGCTGTTTTAACCTCATCATGGGAAGGAGATGAGAGAGGCTTCCTGGGATTGACCTTTCATCCCAAGCACAAATACAATGGCAAGCTGTATGTGTACTACTCAGTGGAGGTAGGTCTGGATGAAAGGATCAGGATCAGTGAGTTCCGTGTGTCAGCCCATGACATGAATGTGGTGGATCATGGCTCGGAGCGGTGGGTATGGACTATTTGTAATGATTGGAAACATTGAACACATTTATGCTAACAACATTTTTACTGTCTATGCACTCAAGCAATACCGCTCACTAGTGATGATTAATACCTGCTCTTTATTTATGTCTTTTTTTCATCTTCCCTCTTTCTAGGGTCATTCTGGAGATCGATGAACCTGCGTCCAATCACAACGGAGGCCAACTGCTATTCGCTGACGATGGATACTTGTACATTTTCACAGGGGATGGTGGGATGGCAGGAGATCCATTTGGGAAATATGGAAATGCTCAGAACAAGTAAGATCAACAATATTAAGTGTATGGCACCATAGTCCTTGGTTTGATCCCCACGGGAGGGGGGCTCTCTGTGTGGAGCTTGCATGGGCTTCTTCCGGGTTCTCCAATGTCCACCAGTTTCCACCACCCATGGTCCAAAAAGGTTCGTAGGTGACCCTAAATTGCCCAAACACGTGAATGAGAGAGTGGAAAAAAAGGAATGAATGTATGTATGTATGTTTATGGTTCTGAGATGGCTATTTAGTTGAGTGGTCACCTCTGACTTCCGACTACAGATCTTCCGTGGCTGAATTGTACTTGTAAGTCGCTTTGGATAACAGCGTCTGCCAAATTACTGTAATGTAATGTAAAAATGTAATGAATGGTTGTGTGTCTTTATTTGTGGCCCTCTGTTTGACTAGTCCAGGGTGAACTCTGCTTCTTGCCCAATGTTGGGATAGGCTTCAGCCCCTTCGTGATCCTGACTGCGGGATATGTGACACAGATAATGAATGAATGAATGAATCCATCATCCATCCATCTTCTGCCGCTTATCCTGCACTCAGGGTCGCGGGGCCTATCCCAGCTGTCATGGGGCGAGAGGCAGGGTACACCCCGGACTGGTCGCCGGCCAATCGCAGGGCCACATGCAAATACAGATATTCATTCACTCATTTTCCGAAAAAAAAATTTCCAATTAACCTACTGCATGTTTTTGGAATGTGGGAGAAAACCGTAGAACCTGGAGGAAACCCATGCAGACGCTGGGAGAACATGCAAACTCCACACAGAAAGGAATCAAACCAGGGTCCTTTGTGCTCTGAGGCCGAACCAATCTGTTTTACAGATTAAATAGTTATAAGTTATACTGTACTCAGTCTTTCTGTTGAATTATTGACATAAGCAATGTGTCTTTTGTTCTTTTGGGTCAATTAGGTCAGCTCTGTTGGGTAAAGTTCTTCGTATAGATGTGGATGACAATGAAAGAGGCCCGTTGTACAGGATCCCTCCAGACAATCCCTTTATACACGAGCACCAAGCACGTCCAGAGGTTTACGCTTATGGTGTCCGCAATATGTGGAGGTGCTCTGTGGACCAGGGAGACCCTCGGACCAGAGAGGGCAAAGGCCGGATATTCTGCGGAGATGTGGGCCAGAACAAGTTTGAAGAGATCGACATAATCGAGAAAGGGCAAAACTACGGTTGGAGAGCCAAAGAAGGCTTTTCCTGCTACGATAAGAAGCTTTGTGCCAACAGGTCACTTGGTAAGCTGTGATGACTACATTCATATTGTGTTCCACCAGCGAAACATAGGTTTTTATCAAAACAAACAAACAAGAAAAAAATGATACTGTTTCCAAGAACAAAAATCCCTTTCGGTTCAGATAAAGTCTCTTGGTAGGCTGTACTTGAATGAGTACTGACAGAGATCAGGTCGCTTCTTTTGTAGATGTTAAAAAGTCAAAGTGGTTCTTTGATTAAAAACCCCCCACTAACATATTATACTATTTCATCTACTCGTAAGCTGGTTGTTAATGCACAGGTCATACTATATATTATAATACAATACAAACTAAGTTACAACTTTGGAAAATTGTATCAACTTTTAACCAAATACTGCAATACCTTCATTGGGCAGCTGAAACTGAAAAAAATCCTGCAGTTAGAAATCACTTTAAGATATTTTTAAAACCAAAACATGTAAGTTTATAAATGATAATCCTGAAGTATTCTGTAATTTTAAAATCAATTTAGAGACACACCAAAATATTGACCTGGATTTTCCACAGATGACGTCCTGCCCATTTATGCGTACCCTCACAAGATGGGTAAGTCAGTGACTGGTGGCTATGTCTACCGAGGTTGTGAATATCCTAACCTAAATGGCATGTACATATTTGGAGACTTCATGAGTGGGTAAGTTTGACCTCAAAAGTGATCCATTTTATTTTCATTTTTTTATTTTATTATCTCATCACAACCCTTTGTCCCAGACAGCTAAGACAGCAAAGTAAAGTTTTGGTTGTTTGTTTGTTTTTTTTTGTTAGTTTTTTTGCACAAATACATCAGGTCTTTTATAAATTGCCAATTTCAGCCCCAGAAATTTTGAGCTGCATTTAATTTTTGCAGCAACTGTGTTGCCATTCCTCCTAAATTCATCCAACAGGAACACTGCTTAATGTCTCCATATGAGGGAAATGCAACATCTTCTGTTTGTAACAAAGATGAGGGAGTTAATGTGTTGATGTTTATCATGCTTCTGGGTGGAAATGCAAATACGTGTCGATGAAAAAGGTTTACTTGCACAGCAGCTGCTTCAGAATACAGTAAAATGTCCATCTGCAAGTGTTTTATCAAATTGATCAAAGAGACAGCAGCTGGAGAGTTAACTGATACTGGTAACCAACAAACAGCTGGGTTGTTATGGATAATGCACCCCTGGCTGCATCTTGTTTGGTCCAGGCCTGGCCTCTGGTATGTGATTAAACACTTTGCTCTTCAAGTAGTCTTTATTTACTTTTTTCAGTTTAAAAAAAAACCTGGTTAAAGATTTATTTGAAGTCTGGTTTACTTTATCGTATTTAATAGTTGTATTGTTTATAGAAAAATGTTGAATGGAGACCAAAATGCCTTAATTACCTTTCTTCTAATTCAGCAGATTAGCTCTTTAAGGAATGGAGTTGGAATGGAATATGTTTTTTTTAACATATTGGTGAAAAAGGAACATTAAATGTTGACATGTCTATTTAAAAAAGACACCTTAATGCACCTAAAAACATGTACATTAACTGTACTATTTTTCTTACCACCAACACCATCCAGTTGAAATGAAGTGTGAGTACAGTTGTAGGCAAGGCAAAAAAAGTAAAACTACAACCCACAATAAAAGCAATACTTAGGATTGTAAGTAAAGCCTTTCAGATAATAGTATGCAAAAATGCAGGGTTAGATTTGCAGATCAAATTTTTAAAAGCCACATTAGGAGGCATAATAAAATTATTGTATAGAATAATAATAATTATATAAACATAAGTCCAAGTGTGATCAGCATTGAGGCAATTTCATGAAACCTCATTGGAAAATTTGGACCTCTCTGTGAACCCATCAGACACTGTCTAGTCAGTAAAATGAAGCAGCATTGGTGACTGGATGTTCATAAATCCAGAACATTTCAGCCAGGAGGAAAATCCACATGTTTATGCAGCCTTCTTTCCAGTGTATTTTTCTTTTAAACAAATTATTCATAGTCCAGGGACCATCTTTAAAAATAACTGTCTGTACAGGACATGTCTTTTTAATTTAGCATGTCTGACATTATGGTGGATCACATTATGCAAACATGGGCACAGGACAGACAACATATTCTCATACTCCAGTGTGAATAGATTTGTAACTAAGGAACAATGGTGAAAGTTGTCAGAACAACAGTACGGTCACGCCATGCTTACTTAAACTAGCGAGACAGTGGAGGTAGTCAGATGCAGTCGGTTGAAGGCTGAGTAGCCCACTGATTTACAGTACATGATGTCACTGCTTTCCGCACCTGTTTCCTTTTGCAAAGGTCCACCGGGTTATATATAGTTAGAATTAGTCATTCATCAAACAGCTGGATTTGATTTGTAACCTGGAACAAAGTCTATTTTAAGATGTGTTTTTAGAAAAGCAAGGCAGAATCGAGACACCGTTCCATTATTTAAAAAGAATATATACATAGTTTGTTGGATGAGTTTGTGTAAAGAATGATTAATGTTATTGTAAAGCTTCAAATATGTAATGATGCAATGAATAATAGCCACCTTTCAGAGTATGTTGTCCTGTCAGGTACACTTCAGGCCAAAAAATGAAAGATTCATTACCATTTTTTACTGTATATTCCATTTAGTTATATGGGTTTGCTCTCTCCTTGCAACTTCCATATATCTACATAATAGCCTTCCTAGGGGATTGACACAGCTGAGACCCCCCACAGAGCAGATTAAACTGTACAATACTGACAAAATAAGTGACAGTGATCAAGTAATACAAAGAAAGGTTGTGGTTTGGCTAAAATATGTTTGCAGTAAATGCAGGTTATGCTGGTAAACTGAGGTAATTCTGTAGCAGAACCAGTTTACTATATAGAGGGAGTTGGTCAGGTTGATTCAACTAATGATTTAACTGAGTAAAACCACCTGTTGTTTATGTTGCAGGCGCCTGATGAGTTTGAAAGAGGACCGAAATACAGGACAGTGGATATACAACGAGATCTGCATGGGGCTGGGTTTGACCTGTGCTTTCCCTGGACTTATCAACAACTACCACCCATACATCATATCTTTCGCTGAGGATGAAGCCGGTAATGATGCGACACAAGTCCAAACTCAAGTGGATATGAAACATGAAGTTACTCATGTAACTGCATGACAAACAACAATCATTTTTACAGAGAAACTTTTATCATGATGTTTCTTTCTCTCAGGTGAGCTGTACTTCTTGTCGACCGAAATACCAAGTGCTACATCCCGCACAGGAGTTGTTTATAAAGTGGTGGATCCCTCAAGGTGAATCTATGCACATGTTGCTCCTCATTTCACTTTTACAACACCAAGGAATGTTCTGTTATATTTCGATATCTCACTCTAGATTAGGTCTTCTTTTTCGATTCCTTTTGGCTTCTCCCTTCAAGGGTTTCCACACTAAATAATTCCCCTCCATCTAACCCTATTCATGGCATCCTCTTTCCGCATACTCCATTAATCTCTTCTTCAATCTTCCTTCAATCTTCCTTCAAGCCTCCAGGACCAGCAGTTCCAACCTCAACCCTCTTCCGCCAATATATTCACTATCTGTACTCTGTACATGTCCAAACCATCTCGGTCTTACTCTGTCTCCAAAACATCAAACATGTAATCTCCCTCTGTTTGACTCATTTTTGATCCTATTCATCCTAATCACTCCCTAAGAGAACCTCAGCATCTTCATCTCTGTTATCTTTCACTGTGTTTCCCGTCTTTTCCTCAATGCCATGCTGGACTCACAAGCATGTTGTACACCTTAGCTTTCACTCTGCTGATGTTCTTTTATCACACGTTACCCCTGACACTTTTCTCTACCCATTCCAACCTGTTTGAATGCATTTCTTCACCTCTTTTCCTTACTCTCAATTATTCTGAACTGTGACCCTAAGCACTTAAATCCTCCAATTTCTTTAACTCAACTCCCTGAAGCTTGATGATTTCCCTTTGGTCCCTCTCTTTCACACATATGTTCGGTCTTGCTGCGGCTAATCTTCATTCCCCTCTCCTCCAGTGCATACCTCCACCTCTAGATTTTCCTCCACCTGTTCCCTGCTCTCAATACAGACCACTGCCTCTATATAAATTGAAAAGTTGTCAAAAATTAATTTTGGCTTTGGAAATATGCAAACTCCACAATTATCAACAATCTGGTTGCTCTTTTGCCATGCCCTTAAATTATAAATCTTTCTTTCTCTCATTGCATTTCATAAACATCATGGCTAATGCTACATTTGTCCTCGAAGTTGATAATAATTGTCTTTAATTGATGTTCGATGTGTTCTTACAGACGGGCTCCACCACGACAATGTCACTATAACCCCCTCCCTGTTAGAGTGAAAAGTAACCTGATCAAGTTCGTTCCGCAGGAAAGTGAGTCTAAAACTACCACCTCCGATGAGACAATCTAATTTCACTTCATTCCCATCTGTTCATATCTGCCGTTCTTTCCACAGCATTAATCGGCATTGAGCTGGAGAGCCGAAACAAACCTACGCCGCAACCCACGGTTTCATATGACTGGCTACAAGAACTAATTGATCGTTTGGGTGAGCTGGGATTAGACTCCACCACCCCTTTTCCGATCCTAACCACCACCACCAAACCTCCCAGGCACACAAGACGGAGAGGCCAGCGCCGAAAGGGCAAACACAGAACTGCTCCGAACATCCAGAACGGAGCAGTGCGGCTCGTCGGCGATGTAGAGCGACGCAGTGACCGTGGACGCGTGGAGATCCACGTCAATGGCGAGTGGGGTTCCGTGTGCGATGATCTGTGGAACACCAAGAATGCTGACGTCGTCTGTCGGCAGTTGGGGTTCCACTATGCTCGGAGGGCGGTCAAGAACGCAGAGTTTGGCGAAGCGGAGGGACTGCGGATTCTCTTGGATGATGTTCAGTGTGAAGGGACAGAGTCCAGCCTGCTGAACTGCCAACACGCTGGTGTGGGAACACATAACTGTGCCCATTATGAAGATGCTGGTGTAATCTGTGGCAATGCAGACCACATTATAGAGATCTAAAAATGTGATTACAACCACAGAACTAATTGTTTAATTATATGCAGTAAGGTCCAGAAGCATTTGTACTGCAGTAACATAGATACAATTGTGCCTCTGTGCACCACAATGGATTTGAAATGAAGCAGTCGGTACCCGATCATGTGTTGGCTTTCACCTTTAATTGAATGTGTTTGACAAAATGATTATGGCCCAACGCAGATGGAAAAAGATCCAAAACATACTGTGAAAGCAACTCAGGAATTTTTCAATTTTAAGAAAGAATATTCTTCCCTTTGCAAGTCAGTCATCTAATCTCAACCCAATACAATATTACTTGTGTTTAATGATCAAACCAAAAGCAATCAGAACTTAATAAGCAAGAGCTTAAGGTGGCTGCATTGAAAACCAAGCAAAGGAAACCAGTTTCAGTAAAATCTGGGTCACAGGATTTTCTTTGTGTATTTATAATTGTCTTTTGTCTAATAATGTAATGAAAATCTAAAAAAAAGACCTGTGTATGGTATTAAATTTGTATTTTGTCTAGAAATCCCAAATATAACAATCTGATCATATTTATTTTTGTCATCATTTTCAATAGCAGGAGGAGGCCAACCAAATGCACTTGACAGCATTGTATTCTATTGAATTCAGTTAACAGAGCAATGATTTTATTACCTTTATTGACCAACTGTGTATTAATGTACAGTAACATGTAAACAAATTTTAATGTTCTGTGTCAGACAAAAAGTTTTTGAAGCAATTCATGGTTTCATTGAATGTATCAATGGTAAAGGATTAAAAAGATGCAACTTGTTTCAAAGGGAATTTTGCCACCAACAACACACATACACACACTAAATGTAAAATTGTGCGCTAATTTACTTATCCACCCATGTTCCGTTCAACTTAAAACACTTAAATGAGATATCTTTCGTTTTACCTCATAAATGTATGTCGTAAATATACAGGACTGTCTCAGAAAATTAGAATATTGTGATAAAGTTCTTTATCTTCTGTATTGCAATTACAATAACAAAAATGTCATACATTCTGGATTCATTACAAATCAACTGAAATATTGCAAGCCTTTTATCATTTTAATATTGCAGATTATGGCTTACATCTTAAGAAAACTCAAAAATCCTATCTCAAAATATTAGAATATCATGAAAAAGTATTTTTTGTTTTTTTAATTTCATTACAGAAGAAAAAGAACTTTATCACAATATTCTAATTTTCAGTCTTTTATATGCCTATTTTGGTATATTTTTCTAGAGCATCAAAAACTGTGGAATATGTAGACGGCTCAAGAAAAGTGAGTTAAACATTTCACTGGTTAAGACATTAGATAATAAATAATACAGTGTGATGACCAGGTATTAAAGTGTTTCTCCACAAGGCTCAATCATTTACAAAGAAAGAGTGGAAGTTTCTCTCATTTTGTGGAAAACTGGGCAAATTGTCCTGCAGTGTTAAAATGATGTAAATGTTTCTTTATGTGGCAATGGTGAAAGAGTCTATCAACAGCAACCGGTAGCTTTTGGCTTACTAAATCCCCCCAAAATATCAAAGTTGGGATGAAACTTTAAACTGACACAAAATGCCCACCGCAGTGAAAAAACACAACAACAAAAAAAAGGCTCTGTAAAGTATTGTAGTTAATCGTTAATAAAGACATTGCACTGCTGCATCTGGAAAGGCAGGTTAGAAATCTACAGTTCATATAATCAACCACCAAACCACCATCGACCTTCCAAATTGGAAAGCTGTGCTAAGGTCTGTCAAGTTTAGATTGTTATGGAAATGATTTGCATCATTTCGTCTGAGCCGAAATGGAAAGCGGAATACCTGGATTGATTAACATCAACAGCCAACATCCGTGCTAGTGTGTGGATATAATGGTGCCCAAAATGCACCTCTTTGACAGAATTTTTATTGAAATATATTTACAAGCTTTGGAAGTTTTGTACCAATCCATGTCTCTGGGCAGACAGCGTAAAATTTTATTTTATTTTATTTTTAGATGTCCCTGCGTATTACGGCATATATTACAATCGTGAGGCTTTGTATTAAAAAAAAAGGGAAAAAAGTAGAATGCTTGACCAGTCTTTCTCTATCCCAGGCATGTTACAAATTTGCCTCTTTACCTCTTTTTTTCTTAATATGTGTCAGCTTTCAAATTGATAATGTTTATAAAAACAATAAGATTTTTCATTTCATGTTTATACATTAATAAATTCTTTGCACGTTTGTTCGTGAAACAATACATTACATTTAATGACCATTTCAAAGATCCATGTGTGAATCATCACAAAGTCCTTTTTTTGTGATAAATAGTTCAATTTCAGGTCAACCATCATCGATTCATTTTTGGGTCATGCAATCACTCAAGAGAATGCCATTTTTAGGCTATATCACATTTACACAATTATGAAGTCGTATTTCATTTTTGAGAGCGTTATCTTTATCAAATGACTATGGAAAAAGTCACGCAACTAATGATTATGATGTTTTTCCTTGATTTTTTTATTGATACACTATATCATGAGCATATGATTGTTGTATTTTGTCCATTTTTTTCATTGACCCCTACAGGAGAGATCTTATACTTTATTATCTATAATTGGACAGCAAAACACTGAAAAACAGCAAAACAGTGTGAAACCACTGTGCTGCCCACTGAAAGTATTCTGTCAGTTAAGTTAATATTACTGTATAGAGTATCAGCATGTTAACAAAACATGTCAACCATACATTATTATTTTGGGCGGATTTTTTAAGGGTTTTTCATGAGAATCCAGTTATCAGATGTAGTTATTCATGTTATGTTTATAAAGTTACTTATGTTCTTATCCTTGTCATTTTGGTTGTCTATTCTTACCCTTGCTTTCTTTTTTTCCATTCTGTTGTCTATTCTTATCCTTGCTATTGTGGTTCACTCTCCTGTCTCTTTATTTGTGGATGTCTTTTGCTATCTTTTAATTGTTTCTCTATTCATATTTATTGATACTAAAACTGTTACGCTGCTGGGACTAAAGAATTTCCCCCCGATGGTGATCATTAAGAAATTTCTTTTATTGTCACATTCAGTTATACATAGAGCACAACATCAGCAAAATTTGACCTCTGCATTTAACCCATCATGAATTAACCACGAACTGAAGGCAGCTCAAGAACAGCACTCGGGGAGCAATTTAGGGTTCTGTGTCTTGCTCAACAATTCTTCAACAGGCTCGGAGGAACTGGGAATCGAACCAGAAATGTTCAGTTCCAAGGCTCTTCACCCTTGAGCCACGCCGCCCTAATACTGTAAAGCTTATTTTATCTTAATTAAAAGGCTCTATTAAACAAAGGTCTTCGCTCAACCGCCTCAATCTACTCATTATATAACAAACTCAGAACCACAATCAAGAATAAAAAATTGGAATAATAATAACTATTTTAATAAATAGCTTGTGCAACCTGCAGCACATAACCATGCTGCGTATAAATGAGAGGCAGGCTAAATGTGACAGACCTCCAGGAGGCACCACTGTCTCAGTATTGATTCACCCTGCAGATGTTGGCCCTTTCACAACTACAAGATTATGCTTTATTTTCCAAACCAAGAAGAAACTATGTGTGACTACCGGTGTGTCATTTACTCACAGAGCCAACTGACTTCAGCTGCTCGCAGACTGGTGGTGACAGATACTCCGTTATAGAATTCTCAATGATTTTGACAAATAAGGGCAAACATCTCAGAATGCCATGGCTGTCCTGAAAACACAAAGGAAGAAGAAAACTCAGATACTACAAATTCCTTCATTTTTATAAAATGTGTATTACTCATGCAAGTGCATCCGTCCATCCATTATTCAACGTTTTTCTTGCGCTTAGTCTCACGGGGATGCTGGCGGCTATCCCAGCTGTCATTGGGCAAGAGGAGCGGCCGACCGGTCACCGGTCAATCCCGGGGCCACATATAGAGACAGACAAGCATGCACTCTCTCCTTCACACATCTGGGTAATTTTTCCAATTTATTCAAATTAACCTGTTGCATGTTTTTGGACTCTGGAAGGAGACCAGAGAACCTGGAGGAATCCCACGTTCCTCCACGCAGGCACGGGGAGAACATGCAAACTCCACACAGAAAGGCCGGAATCGAACCAGAGTCATGGCGTGAGGTGGAAGCACCCACTGTGCTTGCCCATGCCATATCATGTATACATAAATAAACAACTGAAACTCTATCAAAGGCAATGCTATTATGGCAGGAGATATCAAATGTGGACATCATTCTTTTCCTCTCGGTTGCTCCCTTAAGGGATGGCCACGGCGAATCATGTTCCTCCATCGAACCGTATTCACTCCATCCGTAAATCTCCTTTTTGGTCTTCCTCCAGGCCTCCCGCCTAGTAGATCCAGCCTCAGCACCCATTACCAATATATACTTACAAGTTCTCCTCATCCTCTCTGTCTTGGTTGAAACTGTTTTATCACACATTTTTCCTGACACTTTTCTCCAACCAACTTGAGTCCGTTTCTTCACCCCTTTCCCGCTCTCTCCATTGCTCCGTTGCTGAAGCAAACCTTCATTCCTCTCCTTTCCAGGGCGTACAACCAGATTTTCTTCCGCCTGCTCACTACAGATCAAAATGTCATCTGCTAACATCATAGTCCATTTTCTGGGTTGCAAAATTGTGAGTTTTCATTGTAAAAAAAAAAATCAGAGATAAGTATGAGGTCGCAACCGGATGACCTAAAGGTTTATAGACCAGATGAAAATCTGTTTAATCTGTCTTACTTTTCACAATGTCTTTGACATCTTTAAATTCACTTCAGGGCAGATAACTGATGCAACAAATATAAACTTGGATCTTGAACTTTAAAGCAGCTGTGACTGTGATGTATTCTTCTTATGGGAACTACAGAGCAGAACACAGTGGGTAATAAATCCTGAAGATAATATAATTGTTCAGACGAATCTGTGACAGCTTGAGAGAGGAAAAGAGAGACTTTGCTATTTTTAATTGAATGAAAGGCAGAATGCAAAAGATTTATTTTGGTTTCTTGTTTTGACAAAAGAAAGGAATCTGTTTTTTCATGTAGTAAGGAATTGAAAAAGGTGAAAGCTGAAGTTCAAGTCTTATTTAGGCCCAATCCTATACTGCACAGTAAAAATCACAAAGTATTAACAATTAGCAATCCTTAATTTAAATTCCTATCACTTAAATAAGAATTCTTAATCATTTCAACACAATGCTTCATTTTAAGAGCTAAAATCTAGATTATAGGCTCAGTTTTTATTATTGACAGCACAACTGGTATATATGGAATTTCAAGTGGAGGATACAATGTATGCAAACACCTTTCATTTGACAAACTCCTTGTTTACTAAAGAATGCCACTAGATTTAATGGTTTCTCCTGTTATATATTCTCCAGGTTACCTCAAACAAAGTTAACAGTCTGTGATTACTCCCAGAAATTCAGATTTGAGTTGAACTACACTTAAATTATTCAACTATTATCAATTATCAATACCCCACAGTTTGTAATATGTCAAGCATATCTTCACCAGAGCAAAATATATTTGTATTATCAGCAAACATAACGCAATTCAAAATACCAGATGCAATGCAAATATTATTTAGATAAAATGGAAGCTTGTGGAATTAAGCATGTTACCCTTTCAAGAGAAGATTTTTTACAATTGATTTCTACATACTTAAACCTATTCTTTTAAATATCCAGTTAACTACCTACATTGTGATGATGTAATCTGTCACTCTCTGCACATTTTTAACAGAGGGGTGTTGATTGTTTAGTCTTAAGCTAAAGTTGCTGGTCACTCAATAAATCAAATTTATCAATGAAATCTTTCTTACAAGAAGCCTCTGGGGTATATTGGAAAACTCAGGTAGTCGAGTCATAGGTCTGTAGTTTGACACTACTTCTATAAAGTGGAATTATATTAGCCGTTTTCAATATGGAAAAGAAGTACCTGTTAGAACGGATCTATTACACATGCCAGTCAAAGGTTCGATTATACAATCAATGACCTCTTTTATCAGTGACCTGTCAAATGAAGTAACCTCGTTGGAATTTTTCACTCTTCTCTAATTTTCCTACCACTTTGAGCACATCACTCTCACAAAGTCCCCAAAAGGAACATGGAATTTTTATTTTTAAAAGGAGGTTAAAAGAAATCTTTGATGTCCTTTGACAAATTCGGGCCCACATTAACAAAGAAACGATTACATTTGGTCGCAATTTCCTCTATATTTTCATGGGTGGAATTGTTCTTTTAAACTATATGAGTTGAAAAATATGCAGCAGTTGACATAATGGTGTTTTTGCCTTCTCATAATAGATGTTTTGTTTTTATACATTTTATACTTGTTTTTTTCCTATTGTTTGATTCCATTAAAATCCCCGTAAAGTCCATTTTTCTTTTTTTTACAAGCTTTTATCCAAAATCCTTCGCTAACCACTGCTTTTTCCCAAATTTGGAGTTTTGGTTCCATTCCTACAAAGCTCAATTTTCTTCACCCACATAAACTTCTTGCCAATAGAAATTTATAACGTCCGTCTCAAGAGCAGTAATGGCCCCAGGTGATTTTATTCTGACCTAATTCTTAGTCTGCCTATCCTCCTTACATTAAACTTATTGCCCATTTATATTACTGTTAAACCGCAGGGGGGATCAGTCATTTATGTTTCTAACTATCCCTATGTTATTTTTGTTTGGCTTTAAAAGAAATGGATAGAAGCAAAAAACAAAATTTGGTATTAATAAATTCTGCTTTCTCATTGTCATTCACTGCTCAACCAATTTCTGAAAATGACTATAATGCTAAACTTTTGTTCAAACTACTGAAGGTGGTCAATTTTAATCTTATTAACTTAGAGAATCCTGCTGGTGAAATTAACTGCAGCATCCCCTTTGTTATGGAACTCCTCTTCCAGAAACCATTCACAGCTAGTATTGATGTTCTTAATATAGTATATACAGCGTATATACAGTATATACATAGTATATACACTCATGTAGTACATGATCTTGAAAATCAAAAGACTTACAACATCTATTATCTTCCCTGAACCACAGCAAAACAGTGTTGATGTTATCCAGCTTTTTATTACTCCATAATTTCCTCAGTTTCATCTGTAACTATATATCAGCTATTTCCCTGGAGGCAATTATTGGTAGCCTGCATTGATCCATTCAGTCACATCAGTACCTTACAGTCCTTATGTCTTAAATTCAAATTTTTATTGTTGAAACACTTAACCTGCTGCTCTTAACCTCATCCTCCTTATCATCTGCAGTAAACCATAAGATCAATAGGTTTTTCACAGTCCTTTTCCTTGATCGTGGCCTTTAGTCACCGTATTTCATTGACTTAATCCAGCATTGGCAAAATTCAAAGACTTTTTAACTTCTTTAATATCTCCCGCTGGCCCTCTCGTTGTCATTTCTCTCTTTCCTTATGAAAGAATGTGAGGAAAAAAATGAAAATAAGAAGGTCCAAAAACCTCCCTTGCTGAGACTCCAGGTTACGCACTGGTTGCCAAACACTTTGTCAAAAGTGCCCAAAACTTAAAAAGATAGTAGTCAATGATCCTCGAAATTGATTCTCATTGTCCCGATGAGATCATTGATTGGTTGGCATTAATTTGGTACACAAATTTTGTTACACAAATGCTAAATATTAGAAACTCATTGGATCTCTAAGCATAACAATATTGTTAAAATACAAACATTTCTGACCAGAATCATAAAAGGAAAGCATTTCCATGGAAAGCGTTGTTAAAGGCACATAAGACAAAATGTAGTTTAGCCATGGATGGATAACGACATCTGGGCACAGATCCACTTTAATTACACATGTACAGTATATTTCTTGCTCTTTCTTTAATATTTCACTTATAAATATGAGACATATGCATCTGAGTTGACCACTACATATGAACATCGCTATTTCATTGGATCCACATTTATGCTAAAATAGTTTGTGAAGTGTCTTCCTGGCTTGAAATTCCACAGTTAACTGTAAGCTACATCATTGAAATGTTCTCAGAACCAGCGGCAACTGAGCCGTTCGATCTGAAGTGTATCACCTGGTAAAGTCACAAAGCTTCTTTTATCGTGCACTGAGCAACATGCGTGAAGAAGCCAAAGATCTATCGACTGAGGACCTGCGGAGTTTCAATCCTTCTCTGGCATAAACATCAACAGAAACAATTCAGAAGGAGCTTCATGGAATCTGTATCTGTGGTCAAGCAGCTCTGTGCATGTCAGACATCACAAAGAAAGATGCCAAGTGTCAGATGGAGCAGTTAGAGCAGGCTTCCACTGGACTCTGGGGCAATGGAAACGTATTTGTTGGAGTGATGAATAACATCTCTTTGTTTGGCAGTCTAATGGAAGCGTCTGGGTATGACAAATGCCAGGAGAACCTCACCGGTCTGACTACACAGTGCAACTGTAAAGTTTCACTGGGGTTGGTTAATTTTCAAGGAGCTACTTCCCTGTGGCTCCAATGAAAGGGAATACTAAATCTTTGGCCAGTTATATTCTTCTGGCTTTGCAGGCACAATTTAGGTTAGGGCACTTTCTTGTTCCACCTTGACATGCCCAACTTAATAAACCAAATTTGGTGTGGAAGAACTCGACACACTGAACTTAACCCTCATATTATGTTAAGGGTCAATTTGACCCATTTCACCCATTGACCCAATGGGTTAAATTGACCCTTAACATAATATGAGGGTTAACCTCATCATACACCCCTACAAGACTGAACACTGGGAGCCAGGTCTTACTGCCCAACATCAGTGCCCTTCTTCATGCTCTTCTGAGGGAATGGGCGAAAAAGCACACAGGTATGTTTTAAGTTAGTATACAAAGCGAAGACCGGCTCCATGGAAACAACCATGTGATGCCAGCGAAGCTTCTGTAGATGTAACGGACAGGTGTTTTATATAAACAAAATACTAATCTGATTCATATAATGTAAGTTACATTTTTAAGACAGTGATGAATCAATGTCATGGATTAGGACAACTTGGGTCTAAAGTCAAGTATTTTTATGTTCTTCTTTCCTTTTTGACTGTTCCCTTCGGAGATCGCCAAAGCGAATCATCGGCCTCCATCTAGCCCTCTCTGAAATCCTCTTCTCTAACATCAAGTATCTTCCTGTCCTCTTCCATTCCATCCATAAATCGCCTCCTGATCCTTCCTTCAGACCTCCTATCGGGCAGTTCCACTCTCAGCACCCTTCAACCAAGAATACTTATCGGTCATCGCAAAAATCTGTACATTTCTAACTATAGTATCTGTATACATATACAGTGTACTGTATGTGATGTACTTAGTACTTAGGGTCAAGTATTGTACCAATCAATTTACTCAACTTTGTTTTTATTGTTATGACGCAAAGCAGACAAAACTCAGAGCTCCAAAAAATTGTATATCTTATGTTAGAAATGGCTTTACTTCCTTCAAGGTTCATCTGTTGTTAATTGAAACACCGTAGCATTGAGTCAAATCACAACCTACTCCAAAAATAGCCACTATTTGATGACCATGAACATGAACCATCTGTGTGCCACGTCCTATGCATGTATATTGTATGAGTCGCCATCGAGTGACCCTTTAACAGTAATATTGGGTTCTTCAAAAGTGAGTTTATGTCTTCCAAAGAAATAAATAAGTATAATTGATACCCAAGTGGTAATGACATTCCTCACTTCAAGCGCTCCCCTGATTCAATACTATTCATTCTTACACACGCAGCAGGAGGCAGCTCAAAACACGCATGAAAGTGGAGGCTCTGTAAATCTTTCCCACATTCCTTAAAAGCTCTAGGATCTCTTTCTTGCCTTCCAAATGGAAAAATAAACTGAAACCTAACTAAATCATTTTAACTGAAACTTAAAATGAGTGACTGACAGTTCAGCGTCTGGGTTAGATTGATTCAATGTGAAAAAAAAAAAAAAAAGAAGGGATATTACCATCAAAACACTTTACAATACAGAAAATAATACGGGATTGCCATTCATCTTATTGAAATCGTCCTCTCATGTAATGATAGTATTTTAAGGGGTGGTGTTTTCCATACTACGTCCTCATATGAGGCATTTGAATTTGATTTGTAAAAAGGGAAAATTTAGCCTTATTATCTAATCCAAGCCATTAATCATCCATGTGGTCCTTTGTCAAATTGAGTCTCTTCATAGAATGAGTTAAATACCAATGTCAATAGTAAAGTATTGATACAATTTCTTATAATATTTATAATGATGTTTTTATCTTAAGATCAACAGGGCTGATAGGTATGTTTTGCATTATCTCAATGCAGCAATCACATAAATCTTGTAAAAGACCATTTCGAATCCTTAAAATTGCTTTCCCCTTGAGAACTGTAAGTAAATGAATACATAGATAAATAAATAAAACAGGAGAGGGAAGAAAAATTGGCAGAAAACATCACAAAAGGCACTCAAAGGAGGCTATAATGATGTGTTGGGGTTTTTTCGTATTTTCCACTTTAAAAAAGGTGTAGAGCAGAGGGAAATAGAAAAGAAAGGAGAGAGAAAGGTAAGTGAAGAAAATGATAAAGGAGCACAAAAGACGGCAACAGAAAACAACAGAAAACAAAACAAAACATGTGGTACCATTACACAGTGCCTAGACATGCCAAAATACCTAAAAGATTTTAGGAACTGGAAACTCGTCATCTGCCTCGGTGTTTTCAGGTTCCAAATGAGCTCCAGCAGTAGACACCAGATGTTCCAAGAATTTTAGGGGCTCAAGAAAGAAACAGTTCTACTTCATATTCACACCGAGTCAGTCGTCTAAACTGGTACTGGCCCAAAGCACAAAGAAAAGTCCTCCCTCCGCTTTCTGCCTCCATAGTAACCTGCCAATATCACAGGTTGAGTTCTACACAGAAAATCTGGGATTTCCTGTATTGTGAAAGAGGGATATGCACAATCTGAGATGACAGACTTCAATTTCCTGAGGCCCAAATCAAATCTGGATCAACACCTGTCAGTTTGAGAGTTAAAACAGCAAATCTGCAAAATACATTACCAAACTGTGTGACCAAAGTTGGCCTTGAATCGCTAATTGTATCTCTTGATCCTGAAACTTCCATAGAACTCAGTTGTCAACAAGTTGATTTACATTCCAGTGCTGACCTTTAGTCTAGTTTTTGCCAGTGACTGAAAGTATGAGTTAACTGTGTCCAGAAAGGTTGGTCTGGACCGCTGCTCCTTTGGAACGAGCCACGGCTCCTCTATCAACACATTTTCAACACCGTTGCAGAGTAAAAAGCTGATGTGTCCAGTAGGACTCCAGACTGCATGTGGCAAACTCACGGCCACCGAGCCAAATCTGGCCTGGTGCCTCACTTCATGTGGCCCGAGAGATCTGACAAAGAATTAGATTTGCACAACACATTTTAAAAAATAGTCATAAAATGTGTAATAGTCTAATGGTTTTTGCACTTGAATAACTTAATAATACTCTGCTTTCAAACACACAGATGACTTATTAAAAATGTTACAAGAGTCACAGGCACCATAAAACTATCAAGTTGTAAGTTAGAGAGTGATTTTTATTCATTTGTTCTGCAAGCAGATTCTGTGAAAGAATATTCAGAAAACTGAGATGTTGCAGCCCTAAAACTGGGAACATCTGTAACAGCACCTTCACACAGCCTTTGAAGCATAAATGCACAGTTAATCGTGATCTGAGCTGATAGTGAAGCTTCTCACCTGTTGTGTTGAGAAACACCAAACATTTGCCGGTTTAAAATCATATTTGTTTGTAGATCAGGCCCGCCTTGACAGGAAAAGAGACTTATTAAATACCTTTTCACAGTCCTCTGACAGCTGCCAGCAGCATCATTATGCTGTATAATACTATTGTACTATCCTTTGCAACTGTAAGTGGAGGTCGGAGATTGACCGAGGGGCAGGTTATGTTGGCATATACCTCTATAAAGAACTTTCAGCCACCCTCAATACTTTTAAATATTTTCTCTCTGAAATCCTCACATCTGTCAAGGTCTTTGCATCTTAGCGAAAGACACAAGCACAGTTTTGTTCAAATCACTAGTTTCATGCTTTTCCCTCCGTCACTCGAGTCCCTCCTGCCTAGGTTTGGGAGTTTGGGAAAACAGGGAATAAATTAGATAAATTCTGGGAAGGTAGACAGAAGTAAACACATCTTGGGAAGCTAATGGTATAATTCACGCCCATATCTGCCTTGAACAAGAGGGAGCTGTGTTCAGATGAGTGGGGGGTTTTGGCAGCTTTAAATGCTTGGGAGTGCTTGATCAGGAAGAGAAAGGCAACAACAATCAGATGATTGATGAAACCTGTGAGAGGTCCTTGTGTGTGTGTGTGTGTGTGTGTGTGTGTGTGTGTGTGTGTGTGTGTGTGTGTGTGTGTGTGTGTGTGTGTGTGTGCGTGTGTGTTTGGTCTGAGTTGTCAGACATCTGGTCTCATAGCCTCGATGCTATCCATCCACACAGCACAGCAGGCCACTATTTACCGTCACTCCATGATCATAAAACACGCATGACTGTGATCATGTGTGCCTGTGTTTGCATGTTTGTGTGTATGTGTGAGTGTGTGTATGTGTGTGTCCTGTTTTTTTACTTCCTACACTTCAGTTGTTCTCCAGAGCCAAAGTTCAAAAGGTTTTTTATTAGTGTAAAATGGCTAAAATAAAATAACTCCATTTGGCCTTTCCTCTTTTTCAGCACATCTCTCCTTTTGTCAGTGTTTTTCTCTCTAAATAGTGAAAATAGGAACACCGCAGTTCAAACTGTGGATTTTCACATCTGCAGGCAGCTCCATACCAATTGGCTTTGGAAGTCACACAATTTGTTCAAGGCTTGGTTTGGTCATTTCAGTAAGAAATCCTACTGATTCCAGTATTTTCATCCTCATATGTCTGGAGTTATATGAAGTCTTACCCAATCAAACATTTTTAGCCAATTGAATTAAGATATCTTTTCACATACTGAATGTACAATGTAAAAATAATGTACATTTTTTATACATTATAACTAAGTATCTCTCAGATATATACACTGCTCAAAAAATAAAGGGAACACTCAAAAAACACATCCTAGATCTAAATGAATGAAATATTCTTATGAAATACTTTGCTCTTTACACAGTTGAATGTGCTGACAACAAAATCACACAAAAATGATCAATGGAAATCAATTGTATCAACCATGGAGGTCTGGATTAGGAATCACACTCAAAATTAAAGTGTAAAAACAAACTCCAGGCTGATCCAACTTTGATGTTATGTCCTTGAAACAAGTCAAAATGAATCTGTGTTGCATCCTGAGTGGACACTATGATTTCACAGAAGTGTGATTGACTTGGAGTTACATTGTGTTGTTCAAGTGTTCCCTTTATTTTTTTGAGCAGTATATATATGTGTGTGTGTGTGTGTGTGTATAATCAATTTCACTATGTTGTATTTAATGCAAATGCAATAGCAAGACAAGTATAATTGAGGCCCTGCATCAAAGATACAAATGCTGCACTAATAGGACCAAGTCAGCCATCAAGAAGCAAAGTTGACACAGATTCTCGCTGGAGATGGAAGAGCCCGGGAGCCCTGAGGATATAAGAGTCAGCACAGAACTGTTAAGAATGTAGAGGAAGGAGAGCCAGGGTTGGGTCCTTCCTCCCAAAGTCTTCTCCTGCCTCCTCTGTTTTTCACGTGCAGTGTTTGACAATGAGAATAGCTCATTTTTTATTTTCTTCCCCTGAAGCAAGATAGCATATCCGTCCAGTTTGGCAAACGTGCATTTTGCCTTGATTTTCTTTGAGATTGCTAAAAAAAAAGTTATTTGTTCAAAATGTATTCCAGTACCATCTTGCCACATTTAGTAGTTTTCCTTTGAAATATTTGCACATTATGTGCACAAAAACTGTTATTTGTTGGAAAATTGTGCCCCTGAGAGACAAATAATAAAGAGCCCACAGCAGCTAGTGAGTAAAAGGATGGAATCTCAAAATCTATTTTGCATTTTTGAGGAAGTCAGTGCAGCGAAGATTACTAGGGATTACATTTCCTCGTTCCTCTGAGTGTCAAGGGGATCTCGCTATTCTATGATAAGTTCTACATATGGTCTTAGAGACGACCAAGAAAAAGCTTGAAAATCGTTGTGATGTTGATCAAATAATTTTGATGAATTATCTTTGGATTAATACATAAGAAAAAGGTATATCTGAGTATTTATTGCTGATATGTGGTTGTAATCTGGAATGTACTCTTTGGAAAGAAAAAGTAAAAAGTCAATTTACGTTCTGGCTCTTGGATTAAGGTTTAGATTTTTGAAATTCAATTCAGTGGTTTTGTAATTTATTCCGTTTTCACTCTTTTTTTGCAAATGACTAGTTTTGGTTGGTTGACGTTCCCTTACAGTCAGGCTGTTCTAGTCCACCAAACATTTTGGAAAATCATATTCACCGACTGTTTCAGAGGCAGGGGTCAAATAAATAAAGCTGGTGTCAGAGGTGTGTGTTGGAAATCAAGCATGACACCTTAATATTTTCCACTGGAAGGGGACTCTACCTGAAGGGCTCCAAAAGTGGGGGTTGGGAACCCCCAAGAGGGATAGCCAGAGGGGAGGGTCTTCCAAAACACCACTTGTGATGTTTTTCAGAAATCTATTAAAATTTAAAATGAGTGTAAACATGGTATTTTTGTCATGCTCTTCTAAAAGGAAACAAATTGCCAAATTATTACGAGGATAGAAAAATTGATGAAAACCATTAATATCGATAAGGAACTAGGGATAAGTCACTGACCCCAATGGGACAGAGCAGACCAACATTGGTCACCCCCAGGTTAACAAAGAAATCATTTATTTTAACAGAAAACACAAACAACCATAAATCTGGTTCCTGATTCCTCTGTTTGTTTCTCTGCTTTTATGAGCTGAGAAACAAAGGGCTGTAGTTTCTTAACCTTACTGACCAACTCTGACCACTGCTTTTATTGCGTCGCTTGGCAGGAAGAAAAGTCAATAACTCAAACCCAGACCCCGTCTATATTCCCACAATGCCTACTTTTTAGTCCAAACAGATGCCCATCTCAGCACTGTTGTCTTTAACTTTACCCCACATGCTCCCCACAGCAGATTCTAAGTAAATAATGGAAGTATACTGATCTCTCCCCTCTTCTGAAGTAAAGGGCGAGTGTCCCTCATTCACTTTTGTTTATTTGTCGGGGGCTCCATGCATTGAAAAAGTGGCTTCTTAACAGTTCTGGTGTGAATTATATGCTAGAAGGTAACTGATTAATTCCAAAGACAACTGGAAATTGCATGTTGCACAGGCTCTCAAACTCTTATTGTACTTGATGTAGAAGAGCCAGTTATACTCTCAAAAGTGTCTTTTTTTCCCTACTTTTTGTTGCTTTTGCATGTCACACACTTTTTTTTTCTTCCAGCAAACAATAGTCATGCAGTATTGGAAAGTGGAGGAACTTATCGCATTATCCTGCAAAATGTGAATGTCCCTTTAATAAAGTTATGTTGTGAAAATAGCCATTTTTGAGACAAATTGTACATTTTTGTCTAATGTTGACAAAACAATAAGACTAGGGGATGTCAACCCTATCACAGTGTGAAAGATTTACACCATGAACACCACAGTACACCCAGTGACTGAAGCTGATATATAATGACATTTTTCTCCCATTAGCTGGAACGAGCGGACTTTGGTCTTCAGTTTTATTTAACAGCCGCCCCTTGCCGGAGGGAATATTTAGAGATAACTCATAATATCTGATCTGAGGGTGATAATGACTCCTGTATTACAGGAGACTGTGACTGAGGAATGCTAACTGTGCTTCTACTTCAGGAGATGAAGAGGTGTTGGTTAACATTCAGTAGTTGTCACTCAAGGCAGAATTCCTTGTGGTGGTGACATCTGGCAGAAGAGCTCCAGAGTTTACGGGCTCTGTCAACACTTAAGAACTCCTGCATTCTTTACAAAGTTGCCATCTGACTTTCACTGAACTCCATCACAGCAGAGGATGAGGAGAAAGATGATCATGATTATCTCCTGCCTGGCTGAATTCATGGACATGGAACAGTTTCAGATTCTTATTCCAGCCATAGGGTCACATATTTTTTTAATTCAAACTGTTATACTAAGGGGTGCAAGCATTTGATTCTGGTATCTCTGGAAACTGCTTAACAAGTACATGGTCATATCCATGTACACTGAGCAGGCCCCACTGCTTGAATGTAGTTGTACCAACCGCATTTCACGAAAACTCACCGAATTCAAAATATTCATCCATCCATCTTCCCCTGCTTATCCGGAGTCGGATCACGGGGGCAGCAGCCGGAGCAACGAGGCCCAGTCCTCCCTCTCCCCCGCCACATGGTCCAGCTCCTCTGGGGGGACCCCAAGGCCTTCTCAGGCCAGCCTGGAGACATAATCTCTCCAGCGTGTCCTGGGTCTTCCCCGTGGTCTCCTCCCAGATGGACATGCTCAGAATACCTCCCCCGCGAGGTGTCCAGGACGCATCCTGACCAGATGCCCGAGCCACCTCATCTGGCTCCTCTCCATGCGGAGGAGCAGCGGCTCCACACCGAACTCCTCCAGGATGACCAAAGTTCTTACCCTATCTCTAAGGGGGAGTCCTTATATCGGTGATCTTGTTCTTTCGATCACTACCCACAGCCCGTGACCATAGGTAAGGGTGGGAACGTAGATCAACCGGTAAATTGAGAGCTTCGCTTTCTGGCTCAGCTCCCTCTTCACCACAACAGACGGGTAGGGAGTCCACAGTGCTGCAGACACCGCACCAATCCACCTGTCGATCTCCGACTCCATTCTTCGCTCACTCGTGAACAAGACCCAAAGAGACTTGAAGTCCTCCGCTTGGGACAGAACCTCTTCCCCGACCTGGACTGGGCTTTCCATTCATTTTCGGTTGAGCACCATGGTCTTGGATTTGGAGGTGCTGATCCTCATCCCCCGCTTCACACTCTTCACACCCTGCGAACCTCTCTAGTGACAGCTGGAGATCATGGTCTCATGAAGCCAAAAGAACCACATCATCTGCAAAAAGCTGAGACTCGATCCTGCGGCCACCAAACCAAATCCCCTCGACGCCCTGGCTGCGCCTAGAAATTCTGTCCATAAAAGTTATGAACAGAATCGGTGACAAAGGCCAGCCCAGGTGGAGTCCAACTCTAACCGGACACAGGTCCGACTTACAACCGGCAATGGGTACCAAGCTCAGACTCCGATCATACAGGGACCGTATGATGGGGTTCGGTACCCCATACTCCCGGAGCACCCCCCACAGGATTGTCCCCGACATCCACGCAATGCAGCAGAGGCATGCCAACCAGGACAGCCCTGTGGTATCCAGAGCATTGAAGAATCCAGAGTGGACCTCATCCAACCCCCGGGCCCTGCTACTGAAGAGCTTTTTGACTGCGTCAACAACTTCAGCCCCGGAAATAAGCGTGTCCGCTCGAGAGTTCCCCGGCTCTGCTTCCTCATTGGAAGGCGTTTCAACAGGGTTGAGGAGGTCTCGGAGGTATTCCTACCACCGATCAACAGTTTCTCGAGCTGAGGTCAGCAGCGTCCCGCTTCCAGCATGTACAGTATTGATGGAGCACAGCTTCCCTCTCCCAATGAATTCAATATATTCATACATGAATTCCTTGCTAGGTTTGGTTAAGCTTAGGACAACATCAATTTTAAATTTCAATTCTCAACAACACTCAGGTCACAAAGTTGTTATAAAAACTTCTGGAATCATGCCTTTTGCCAAACTAACTACTTTGGTTTTATGTTGTAGAGGTTCAGAAATCTGCAGAATAAACTCATAACTTCAAATGGCAAACAAACATCAATGTCATTTAGTTTTATATTTTGAAAATGAACATCAGTTTTTATATATCCATCAGTGTAGTTAAATCAATAAAATATCATTAAAAGTGGATCATAGTTCATTTCATGTGGATGTTGTGAGCTACAAGAAGATGGTGCATGTTGGTTGGCTCAGATAAAATTTGACGATAATATGTTGTAAACATCATAAATAAATTTAAATTGGCATTGGGTGTTGTGCTGATGTTAAATTTTGATTGAGATCCAAAATTGAGATCCAAATCAGACCTTCTTCTTCGAGTGCCTGCTTGGTTGAAATATACATATATAATGCTTAAATCAGGTAAAATTAAACATTTTGCAATTCAATGCAATCCACTGACATCTGTCATCAAGAAAACATTAAAAAAGCAAACACAAGAAGGAAAACAATTTAGTTATTTGCATAGTCAGGGATCTACAAATTTCTTGCCAAGGCCTCCTCAATGTAAATATACTGTGTTTTTTTGTCTCGACATGACACGCGATATCAGTTTGCTCATTGATAACCTACACAGGATTAGGTTCTTAACGCAACACGCTGGCAAGGTCTTCACCCCAAACCACCAAGCAACACACATCTGAACGGCAGGGGGAGGAGAAGGGCACTTCAAAAGCTCTATATGCTTATTTAGTGTCAAATACACACTGACTAAGACTTTTTTGGGGTTATTCATTAAAGTTATTACATGTTAATTGTGACAACATCCTCCACATACTCCACAAGTAGGCCTTCCTTTTTACTAATTTTCTACTTTTACTGTAACTTTATTTCTTATATTTGCATAACACTCTCAATTTTGCTCAGTAAACACAGCTTACTTCACTGCCTCTCACCAATGGTACAATTTGTACAATTCTGAACCGTTATTATACTTATATTGCAATATATCATATATGTATATGTATATGTATATATTTATATATATTCACCCATATATTTATTGATGTTCACAATTTGCTGCCTCTACCCTGTGCCCCCAGTGGCTGTGCACCCGAATTGCCCCTGGGGACAAATAAGGTTTTTTTCTGATCCTGATTCTCAATGCACTCCCCCTCCCTCCTACCGAGTCGGGAAGCCAAAAATATGGAGATATCTGCTTGGTGCCTCTCACAAAGACTGATTCCAGAGGAGAAAAGTTATGTGTCACCACATTTATTCAGAGCCTCTGCATTACACACCAGCTCAGGCTCCCTCCCTGCCAGAGAGGTAACATTCCGTGTACCTCGATTGACCTTTTGCAGACGAAAATCAGACCATCAAGGTCCCCACCTTTGGCCATGACCCAGCTCAACCCCAACAAGGTCCCCCATAGGAAGGGGGACCTACAATGTCCTTTTGGGCTGTGGCCAGACACCAGCTGCCTGTCATTGCCTCCAAAGGGGGGACAGGTGACCCACATCAGGGTGAGGTGAAAAGAAATCCATTCATGTTTTTCATCATGGGGTGTTCTAAATCGCACTTGGGACTTGGTGGCCCCCAATAATTGAGCTCCATGGATCATTGGGACACGTAACCCCTCCACCATGGTAAGGTGGTGGATCGAGAGGAGGTGTCAACATTAATTTTTTTTTAAAACCTGTCTTTCACACAGTTTGGGCACAATTACCGTGTTCTTTCTTTGCATGGGATTTTGTGACTGAATTTTTTCCCCTTTGTGAAAAGAACTTGGGCACTGTGACAGAGTATGCTTGGTTATGCAGTGTGTATTAACAACTTAAACACCCCTTGCACATGGCAGGAAGTTGTGTTGTGTGGTTAAATGATCTAAGGTTTTGTCAACCAAATTTATAGTTTCTTTTGCAGTCCACCAAATTCACACACACACTCACACACACACATAATCATACGTTCCTATCAACACCGTCTCACTTTTCACCTTTTCTGTCACACCCAATTCTTTGAGAGGCTCTTACAACACCACAGAAAACTCTAGGGTTGCTAGGAATAGCAAGAGAGAGAGAAAATACTATACTTTATTAGAACTTTACTTTAGAAGTTTTGTTGTTCACTGTAAGAGATGAAACAACTGAGTACAAACAGCAATGTCTAAAGGGGATGGAGACGAGTTTGAATAAAAGGCTTTAAATATATTGTGTTTTCTTAACCTGAGGACTCTTTCATTCAACAAACAGATTGTAAATAATAGTTCCCAGGGCACTTGTGAAATATTTGGATTTGGTCTTAATCAAGTGATTCAGAAAACTGCCAAAAATGAGAATTATATAGTGACCCACAGTACCTGAGACATATGCTCTAACTGTTAAAAAAACAGCATGAATCACTATACTACTTTTCCAGGACAACATATTTAGATGTAGACTTGTTTTCATCTTGCCATTTGATTAATACCATTGGCAGATTAGTTTAGCAAGTGAAAACACTAATTGCTGAATGAAAATATCAACTTCACTCCATGTGTTTTCAACTTCCCCAATACCTTTCTACTTGGCTGGTATATGCTGCAGCCACTGATGTAAGAGCAAAGCATCCTGTGAATAAAGACTTTGTCAGACAAAACATGTGACGATAGGTGTTTATGTGATGATAGGTGTTTATCTCTCATTGGTATTGTAATCATTGGATGTTGACTATACCTAATGAAAAATGGCACACACACACACGAAATTAGAGAGAAAACTGTTTACACATATACAAGCACGTGTCATGACATACTCCATGTTGTCATGCAAAGTGTATTTCCACTCAGCCCTTTAGACTTTCAGTCCCTGCTTATAGTACAGAAAGTGTGAAAAAGTCCAGACACGCATCTCAGTTGATGTGCAGATTCCAGGAGAGGCCACTGTGAAGTACACAATTTTTTTTTTTCAGTTTAGATTGTCAGAAGTATTTGCCAACGATGGCTCCAAAAAATAACTGAACGGTGGTTGACGGAGTGTAGGTGTTGATTTAATGTAAAGTTGTCACCGAGGTATCCATTGAGAAAAACAGCCTTAGGAAGCAGCACAAAATAGTTGCGAAGCTAAATCTGTACACAGTCAGAGAAAAAGACACTTCTTTTGATAAAATAGCCAATATATACTCCTACAAGCATGGATCCTTCCACTCCCGCTTTCATTGTTCAACACCTTTAAAAGTTTGGAAAAAAAAAGAAAAGTTAGCAGAGTCTTTTGCCAAAGGAAATAATTTTCACCAAGGTTGTAAAAGTTTTACCTGAAAAATGCATTCTGCATTTCATTGAACATAAAACTGAGACACAATGTTTCCCAAAGGATATAGTTGCAGCAGCATAGGTGAAGCCTACATATGTTTTTTTGGGCAAACACTAGGCTTGCACTGCTGGGAGGTTTCTACAGTGGGTTTTTTTAGCAGTTGAGGGGAATACGTAAGTATATTATGACATTTGCTTATGGGAATCTTTAACAAACATAATGTAACTGTGGTACTGCAGAGGAAATCTGTCTGTTTATGAGATTGATAACTTTTGGGCATTGTGGCCCCACCAGAAAGAAAGAAAAAAAATGGTGCATGTTAAATACATTTCTTTGGATCCACTGAAGATTTCTATTTCTCTTGTTGGATACTGTTTCCTTACATATCACAATCAGTTGCAGGAAACTAATGTGTTGTGGCCTTTTTGTGTGATACTTGCAGAATTTTCCCTTTGTGCACAGATGGTACAAAGTATTACATGATTACCATCAAGTCTCTTTGCCTCAAAAGAGCCAGAGTCTAAGTTGTCACTAGCGGTATAGAACAAGAGACAGAGACTTTGCATGTATCTTGAAAAGGTTGCAACATTTACTTACCAGCAAACTCAAATCGCACACAATTCACTCACATAACAGTGAACATAATACATGCTGACATCATTGCTGACATTAAATGTGTTCCATTAAAAACACATCAAATCCATGAGGACGATAGCGTTGTTCCTCTGTGACACATTTGTGATCCCAGAAGGACAAAATCTAGTAAGTACAAAGTTCCCTGTTTAAATTAAAATAAGTGAAGTTATGTATGTCCCTAACTCAACCAACTGAAGCTATGCTAAAGCAGAGAACAGCACTTCTTTTCTCTCCTTTCATCACATTGAGAATGAGACGATAAATACTATACTATGCGGTTTCCATGGTTTGTGAGAACACCACCAGTTTAACAACATGGACTAATTTCTTCCACTTGTGATGATTTTGCTTCTGGACGTTTTGGGAGCACCAGCACAATTTATGGCACACCACATATTCAGTTATTTTGTTTTCCAGGTAACATGAATTAAAGTGCCAAAGAGCAACAATGAGCTGCACAATTACATTTAGGTTCTCCTTTTTGGTATTTAAAGCATTCTAAACTGAGCTGTCTTGCATGTAGTGTTGCCCTGATCACCCAAATTGTCTCAGGTGACCTGTGTGGGCTGATCGAGTTTGTGTTTCATTTCCATGACAGCAAAGCGAGTGAGTGGCAGAACCTTGATGACGATTTGGATGATATCCTGGAAGCTACTATGAAATGAGGGTCAGACAAGAAACTCCAAACAATGGCTACCATGGTCATCAGCATTGCCACTGAACGGTTTGGTTCAGTGGAGAAGCATACTACTGCAAAGCAGTACTCCAAGAACCACGGGGCAGAACAGGTCTCACAGCTACAACAGGAACCCAGAGACTTGAAGAGACAGTTCACGGGTGCAAGCGAGGACCAGAAGCCAGGGCTGGCAGAACTACGTGGTGTCCTTAGGAAGAAGCTGCTTACCCTCCGCTGAGCAGAATGGCTCAGGAGACGTGCTATAGAGTGAGCCAAAAGACATGCTGCATTCCTAGCAGAGATTCACCTCTGACACAGTTGCATCTGAGCAGCCCTGGACAGAGAAAGTGATTATCACTGGATGTACCATTTCAGTGATACTCTTTCCCCTGACAATGAGCGTGCTGGAATCAGTCAGCCCCCCATCAGATCATTTATGGACTATCTAACAGGAACAATGTTGTCAGTACCAGGATGCAGATGGATCCTCCAGGGCTTGGAGAGGCTTACCGCCTCGTCCCACATGCACTTCAAGCTAGAGATATCCAGGTCTCTGGTCCTGGAAGGAGGGAAGGTGACTGACCGGTTCCACGTCACACTGGGGGGCACCCAGATTCCATCAGTCACAGAGAAACCTATGAAAAGCTTGGGGAAAATCTTTGACTGCTCCATGAAGGACACCGCTTCCACCAGGACAATCAATGAACAGCTGGAGTGCTGGCTGACTACAGTCGATAAGTCAGGTCTCCCTGGGAAATTCAAGGCATGGATGTACCAGCATCGCATCTGCTGGCCTGTTAAAGTTAGGGGAAAAGGCTTTGCTGGGAAGTCACTCCAAGGCCTACAGTCTCTTGGGCATCACAGGTGCACGCATGAGCCATCAACTCCGCTTCAAGGCTGCTGAGAGGTACTATCACTGATTATGTGTCCAAGATTTTGCTTCAAAAGATGTGTGTAATAACCAACTATGCTCAAATAAAGTTATTCTTTATATGATCTTGACAAATTATTCCCAACACGTAATTTTTCTCAAAGAGGCTTTTACCTGGACATAAACCTTTAAAATCATCCTCACTGAAATGTTAACCAAAATAGCCAGAGAAAGTTCATGACATGTATTGCCATATTGGCTCAGCTGTCTGAAGTATCATTGGGGGAGCCAGAAAATATCATTTAAAGTGTCTGTGTCTTCTTGGAATGATGTAAATGATGCACTTGATTTGCAGCCATATCTTATTTGGTCTCTGGTAGAATATAGAGAGCATATTATAAACATTTATACACACACACACACAAAACTCAGGAAACATTACATCTGTCAGAGTGCCAAATTCAATTTGTTACTCCATCCCAACAATCTTCCAAGTCATTTTTAGGTACAAAAAAATGGAAATTCAGACAAAATTACCTTTAGTGGCAAATTTGCTTAACAGGCATGGAACATTTGAAGAGGATAAAAAAAATAAAATTAAAAAAAACAAAAAAAAAAAACATACGGTCATATTTTGTTCATTCTTACAGGGGCAAAACTTCCGTCCAATAGACAGTATGACTTGCTAAGCAGTTGAGGGACAGAAATCCCTTTCACAGGAAAGAATTTAGTTAAATGGCTCAGGGGTCAATAAATACACACGCACACACCACATAGCATGTTAACTGCCATTACACAACATTATTCACTCCTGCTCAGCACATCTCAGGAGAGCAGCGGCACACAGATATGAGCACAACTTCATAAAACAACATAGCTTGCTTATATGGTAACTTCAAGGAGTCCAACAGATTACTGCCCATACATATGGCCGCAAAGCTTTTTGGTTATATGATTTCAAATCATATTTAACATATCAAGTTACATATTTTATTTTGGTAGCAAACCCTGTCATAGTATTCACTGATACAAGGAACTCTGATACTGTCCACATTGCAAACATACTGCAGAAATATTGTCTTTTACATCCAAGGTCACAGTTTTTGTGCTTCTGCAGTGCACAGACAACGATAAAGAGATTGCATGTTTAAGTCTGATGCCTATCATAAGTTTAATACTCCCTTGCCTCTTTCAGCTCCATCAGAAAAACTTTTTCAGAGGGGTTCTCTGGACAGTCCAGCCCATTATTAGGCGGTCTTACTGAATGAAACCGACTCCAGTCCCCCTTGCACAGGATCCAAGGCAGGAGATCCACCTTGTAATGAAGTTCAGGCGAGAACTCTGTACTTATCAAATTTGGTACCCCTGCTCCTTTTCCTCGGGTTATGAGTCTCATTTGGTCATTGTAGCAGCAGTGCTGAGCCGCTAATGTTGTGCTGTCATAGGAAAGCATTGAGCGGATACAGAATCTTGCTGAGGGTTTGTAGATGTCAAGGCGTTCTTTGGGTCCACTTGCATCCCTCCAGCGGTAAGTCTTGCGAAGTCTGACGTCCTGAATGTTTACAGCACTATAGACCGCCTCAGATGGGTAGATGCAGGGGCAGCTAGGAAGCTCCGTGAGTACTTGATGCAGATAGTTCTCAAGGAAATCATTCTTGCAGCTTAACCATTTCTCACAGCTGTCCACATCTGTGTTAGCGTGAGGGGAGAAGAGGACAAAAGGAAGAAAAGTAATAATTGATTATGGGCATCAAACCAAGTTACTTCTCACCTATGAACTTTGTTACTGCATCGACGAATAACCGAATCTCTGGGACACATTCAGCACAGCAGGTTATGTTGTTTGTATGTTTTTTTTTCCCTTTCTACCATTGTAATAATAAAAAAAAAAAAAGTCTATCTGATTGCAAAGTATATATACCAGAGTATTGCAGATGTGCACAGGTGAGGGTTAAAATATTTATACTCGGCTGAATATCAGGCTTGGACTGATGCCTAAAAATGTCATGTCACATTGCCTGCCCACTTCATGCGACAAAATGAAATTAAGTCATCGTTTTGTCTATTCATCCATCCATTTTACAACAGCTGACTTTTATCATGTAACACACACACACACACACACAACATACTTGTATAGAGAGAGTGGGTGTTGCTGGTTGTGTGGATGGGGGTCAGATCAGTCACTGCTACTTCAGTATCTGTAAGACATGACAGACAAGGAAAGAAAATAAATTAAAAAATAAATAAATCACAATTGTCCTTAGCAATTTCCTTCTCAACTCTTAACACTATTTGCGTCATTTGAAATGAAAACTGTAAAGGGAGCAGGTGAAGAATGTGATACGATGCCTCTTACTGATATTGAAAAATGCAATCTCATAAGCATAACAATCATTTGTGCCAGGTACAGCTTGACATCTCGGTCTGGAGGAGTTTAATGGATGCTATAAAACCATTAACAATGAATTATCTCTTGAAGAACAATTCTAAAACTGGAGCACAATGTCAGTGAGGTCAACAGTGCTGGCAGATGCCAGAGCCACAGTAAGATTTACCAAATAAACCTAATAAAACGAAATGACGAACTGTAGGAGTAAATTATACTGCAAATATTTTTAGACATCCTAACAGAGTGGCAAATGTAGTTTTTGTCGCTTGTGTGTCAGTCATGACAGGGTGGATTAGGATCATCCTGTCATTTCACCAGCACCTAATCCCATTCTTGTCACAACACATATTTTCATACTATACAGGAGTTCAGCGGAAGCTATGGATAGGATCAGGAATGAGTCTATCAGAGGAACAGCACATGTTAGATGTTTTGGAGAGAAGGTCAGAGAAGCCAGACTGAGATGGTTTGGTCATGTTGAGAGGAGGGTTAGAGAATATATTGGTAGACCGATGCTTGAATTGGAGCTGCCAGGCAAGAGGTCTCGAGGAAGACCAAAGAGAAGATTTGTGGACGTAGTGAGGGAGGATATGAAGGTAGTTTGTGTGAAAGAGGAGGATTGGAGAATAGGGTTGGATGGAGAAAGTTGATTCCTTGTGGCGACCCCTGAGGGGAAAAGCCGAAAGAAGAAGTTTAGCGGAAGCTGATCTGAGTGTAAACTTTTGAAGTTCCACCATGAACTTACAGCTTTACTTAAGTCATCAGTTTTCTTATACATGTTAAAAGTAATTTTGAAGCCACTTACTGTAAATCGTTAATCGTGGCGATATTTAGTAATATTTTCCATTTCTTAAGTTCGGCTTCAGGACAAAAGGGGTCTCTGTGGCTTCACTATGAATCCACCTCTGTTTGAAACCTGTAGACCTATGGTTTAACATCATGCTTACATTCTTCAGATTATTGGGGAAGGTTTGGCTTCCAAAAATGTCATGTCACATCTCCTGCCCACTTCATTCTATACAGAGAGGCTCCAAGATTGTACTTTACTCAATCCATCCACTTATTTTCAAAAGCACATATCCTGCTCATAGGGGTGAGTGGAGGTGAGGAAGGACAACATTAGGTATATTCATTGTTGATCATTCAAGCAACAAATCGAAAACAGTTTGTTAAAAAGAAAAACCACACAATATGAAACCAAAAAAAAATCTTACAGGCACAGCTCTCTTGGTCACATGTCCGTGATTCAGTCGCCATACAAGCATAGCCACAGGAACGAGTGCGCTTCTGAGTGCCATGTCCACAGGTGACACTACAGGGAGCCCAGTCACTCCACTCTTCTTCATACTCTGGAAAACATAGGATCCAGAAGATGGATAAAGGGACTAAAAGACCGCACACACAGGAGAATAATCAAAATATGGAGTTTGTATTAAAAGCAGACTTTGAAGTTAGCCTTGTGAATTCCTCACCCAGCTGGCCTGTGTGTATTATGCAATTAAGGAGTGCCTGAAAAGAGCAGGGTGACGACAGCGTGGGACCTCTGAGACATGCTCCTCCGATTTAAACAAGGAGGGGAAGGAGAGGGCCTAAACTTCAAAAGACTGGGGAGGAGGGGGAGGGAAGAAGCCAGCAGGAGTTTAAGTCTTCATGTGGTGAGGCTGATGACGGCTGCAAGCTAGCAAAACACCTCACTCACAAAAGTACAAACTCGGTCAAGAGCCAAGATTCTATTAAATCCAGGGCAGTTCAGTCTATAATGTACTTATTTCTGCAGGTTTTGTTCTTTATTCTTTAAGATAAATTTGCAGTGTCATGCTAAATTTTGGAGATATGAGCTGTAGATATGTCTGTTGCTCTAATACATTAGCAACAGGACTGAATGGCATTTTGGTGAAGTCAAAAGAACAATCCCCTATAAAAAATTAAAAAACAAAACAAAACATGGAAAAAAAAAATCAATTGCAATATTTCCAGAGGTATTTCACAGACAAGCTACTCCAGAATCCAACAACTGTGAAATGAGTAGTTTTATGAGGAACTAAGTGTTCTGTACCAAACTAAACCCAGAACTGTCATCATACAAACCCTCCATAAAAAAGTCCGGTGGGGGCCAAATGTATGTTTTTGGCATTTTTAGAACTATAGCCCAATGCCATTCAGTTTGATTGTATTTATGGGAAAGCAGACGTACAATTCACTAACACACAGCAACATTAATGGCTGGATGTATAAAAGGCTCTAGAGGTCTGATTGGTTAAAAGGCACAACATTTAACGGTCCACATAACAGTTAGTATATAATTCAAAAGCATAATTCTTTTGAGGGTGGGATCAAACTAAAAATGATTAAACGTTTCTGAAATGCACGCCTAAATAGAATAGAGAGGACGTTCAATCCAGTGCCCTCTTGATTCTGGTTGTTTTTCTATGATTTATAGCTTCAAATTACTCTCATGAATAAACCAATGAAACACCTGGACTGATTATTTAGGGTGGTAAATCTGTAATTTCATCATATATTTGCCATTTTTGAGTAAGCTGAATAGTATGTGAGAAAAGTTTGGCTTTTCTAGGAAAAAAAAAATCTTTTGTCCTTTTTGTCTTTGGTCCAAAAAATATTGGTCAGACAATGGAATGAACACCTTCAGGCAGCCTCCTTTAACATCCACGATAAGTAGGAGTTAAGTGCACCCTGGAAAAGATGGTCATAGACTTCAATTTAGAACACTCCAAGACAAAGGAAGGAAAAAGTTGGTAACCCATAAAGGACCTGAGACAACTTTTCTTTTTGGACTTTCACCATTTTGGAAACAAAATGTTGTTAATGCGGTCTTAAAGAGTGTTATATCTGCAGGCAAGGGTGATCACTGATTGAAGAGTTATGTGGCTCAGGACCCACTGTAGTTAAAAATATTAAAGCATGTGACCACAAATGGCCTGATCGAGTTAATAGCTCTAACTTTGGTGTGGGAATAACTGTATTAAGAGCTGTCCATGAGTGATCTGATCACTCAGGATGCAGTTTGCTGCCAGGTCGATCTCGGGCCAAAGTGGGTACTTTCATGCCACTACTATCGGTAATTGAGCTCTTTAAATGATTGCAAGTAGTGACTAGAAGGTTAGCATTCAAGATTAACACCAAAGGGATTATTTCCTGTGGAGATCACGTGCCGAAATGTATATTTTGAAAGACCAAATGGTCCTATGCAGTCACGGTAACAAAATCACTTCTGAGTGACCTCAAAGTGAATGTGACATTGTATTACTGTGAATTTCCAAATGCACTCATTATGACAACTTATTACCTAAAGTCCTTCTTACTTGTAGTGTGGACCTAAAGCTAGATTAGTCCCTCAGAGAAGCTTTGCTGACATATTCTTTCACAGTTCTGTAAGAATGTTGAAACATGTTTTTTCAGATCATTCTGAGTGCCTCCACACCCGTACTTACAGCTGCCCTCTTGTGATCAAATCACTCAGGATGAATTTAATGCCAGGTCTGAACAAGTAAGTCCCACACCCACTAAGCCTGATTTTCCTGATATTATAAATAGCTTTGGCCTTGTTTTCCTAAAGGATTACGAGGACATCCTGATAGTTGCAGTTTATGATTCTGGCTGTATCTCTGAAGAGTATTTGTAGTTGAAGCAAAAAGAAAAAAAAACAATAAATGAATAAGTCTAAATGGTATTGGGTGAAAATAAACCTCAGAGGCAGACAGACCTTTAAGAAAACCCCATCCTGATGCGTATATGAAGACTTCCATGCTTTTTTCAAAAGTTAAACCATGGTGACCTGCATTCTCAGTTATGCAGCCTGCTGCAGAATGAGCATATTCAACTGTATTTCTGTTTGTGGGTTTGTAAGTGCCGTGCTGTGTGTGTCAAACTAATCACACTCACACTAAGATTAACAGAAACTTGAAGTTTGAGGAATTGCACAAGCATTAACAGTCAGCAGGACAGTGAAATGTCTCACAGTCTTCCTGACGAAGGAACAATTATAGTACATCACATCCTCCCTGGACCATATCCACAGGCTCAGAAATATCCATAGTATCAACATGTGAATTTTCCACTAATAAAGCCAGAAAGACTAATTAAAATATTACATTTTTTTATGCCAAGTTGATAAGAAAAAACTGAAAAGAAAAAACAAAGAAAGGGCAGTGTTTTAAAAAAAAAAAGTTTATTTCCTAAATAAAAAGTAAAAGCATTGGTTTATATTGCGGAATACTTCTGTTGAAAAAAGGTTTTTGTTTTTATAATCTTACCATAGTTATCCTTGGCCTCCCATTCTGTGTTCCATGGTCCACCCCAGCCTCCCCCAACTCCACTGAGGAGTTCTTCAGGATTGTAATTGTGGCCATCAAATTGTTCGTCCAAACTGCCTCGACCTTGTCTATTCTCTACCTGCTCTGGGTACTCCCAAAATAATGGCCAGAACAGCTTCTTGTGATTGCTGGCCCACTCTGAGGATGACATAGACCAGTCATTTCGCTGACTCTCCTTGGCCAAGTCCATTTCCACCTCAGTCTCTGTCTGTGTGTCCTCCACTACCTCAATGGTCACCTGAAAACATTAGAAATGAGTTACACTGTGTGGATTACACATAGTAAATACAGTAAATGCAAGATGGGCATTTTACTATTATAGCACATTATTTTGGCAGCAGGGCACAAATGATTGAGTTCCCACTTTGTCAGAATAGAATACACTTACTGGTACATGTTACTGCTGGTGCATGACCAAATGAGTGATATGTTCAAAAAGAAAGACATGTCAGCATAATAGATAACTGTACAGAACCCAAAAATAAAATCTTTAAAATCACTTGACTGGCTTAGTTGCAAGCTCCCAAACAATCTATACAATTGTGATCTTGAGCATCATCAGTAAATTATTTCCAAAATTTGCTACCATGTGCAAGTGCTTCCCCCAATTTGTGAAGGAGTGATTACTGCAGAGACGTAAAAGCTATTTTAGAGATCGGTGACCAAAAATGTATTTTTTAAATAAAGATCTGCACTATACATTGCCATGTCTATATAGTACACTGACAAATGACAATATAAAATTGACTTTTTCTACCGGGGTGTACAAGATACTTGTGGGGGGGGGGGGGGGGGGGACAACTATAGCATACCTATTCCTATTAAGGAAGCCTAAAACGATTATCAGTGATTTTGAGTCTTTCAACCCCCAATTTTAAATTGGATTTAATAAATAAATAAATACAATGCTGTGTAGACAACTAACAAAGACATCCATAACCTACTTTCAGCTTATCCCTTTTCTTTCCTTTTTTTTTTCTCTTTTTAAAAACGCAAACCTTAATTTCTAGCAATTCAAATTCTTAGACTATGCCTACATCTGAGCCCAGTGAGCTCAGCTTATTTCTACATGATTGAGATTGAATTATTTAACATCAAGCTCAATGTAATGAAATTACATCAAATGTTGGTACATGATCTCAGATAAGTTTGATAAATCATGCTAAAGTGAATGATGTCACTAGTAGGTTTACTCAATAAAAAAAAGAAAAAGTACACTCTTTATGAAAGAGTGTTATTGTGCAGTGGAGGAAGGGACAGATAAATGGATGAGAAATGTATGTAGTGGGGACAGAAAGATGAACTGATAGCTTGTTCTGATGATTTGTCTGTTTATCTTTCACAGTTGCACACACGCAGAGATGCACACATACATAAACAAGCCTAGACAAATCCCAAGAGCGTCCTGAGCAGTAACAGTTTACAAAGAGAAAAGAGGAGTTGAGGACAGATTACAGAAATGTTAACTATTTATTGATGTGGCTTTTACACTGTGGTCCTATGATATAACTGCATTATGTTACATTTTATAAGCAGTTGACTTTGTATTTTGGTCAGGTATCACAACTGGACAACTCAGGTCTATATGACACACACACACACACACACACACACACACACACACACACACACACACACACACACACACACACACACACACACGATCATGATTAAAACCAATTTTTGAAGTTATAACAATTTCAGACACCTATTTACAACTTATTAAGTAAAGAATATCCACTTACAGTTTAAGCCCATTTATATTGGCAACAGATACTAGACTTTTAGATAATTTAGAGGGTTGTGGAGATACAGGTAATGGTGTAGTCTTACACTTCCAGTCAACAAAACTACACAGTATGGTAGAACTGCAGGTTTGTAACAAAATGGAGAGCACAAAGTTGAAAGGCAAAGCAAGTTAAGGTTATTAAAAGGAAAATATTTAACTGCAGTATTAAATCTTAATGATGCTCTCTTGACCTCATCTCAAACTGAATATTGGCAAAGTTGGTCTAATTGTATTCTAGACTTAACCAGACAGCTTTAATGCGCTAACATTAACACCATTTCAGTTAGGTAATTTACAAGGCTGCTTTTGAAGGGAGTGGGGGAGGTGGGGTACCTTATTCATTTTTTGCATCATTTCTTAATCCAGCAAAATCAATTAGAAGGGAATCAGATGAAAGTCATCCAGAATACACTCAAAACATCCAACAGAGATAAAGTAGATGAAGGTTGAATTTTCTGTATAGATTTATACACATGACATATGCATACTGTCTTGATTACACAAAGGAGGAAAAGGTGTCTCTAGAATTGATCGTGAACTAAATGTAGTATATCAGGATGAAACGCACATGGAAAAACAGATCATTTCTAGCCTCCTGCCAGGACATTATAAAAAAAGGGGCCTACTTTTTCATGAGGAATCCTCCAGGAAACATCTGCGATTACATCCTCTGAAAAACCCTCTCAAGCAGAGGAGATAAAACTTCATCTACCCTCTCCTGAAACATGAGCTGCTTATGTGAAGGGTTTGCCTGACCAAGCCGGTTTGCAAAGAGCAGACTGTAACCCAAAGCACTTAACACACAAAAATAGATTAGACAGCAGAAGGTTAATTTTTAATTCTTCAAACACAAATTGATTGGCAACACACACACACACACGTTTATTTCCGTCACAGTTTCATTTTCCAGTCTTGGCTAAAACAGTGTTTACTGCTGAGGTTCACTTCATGATGTATGATGGATCATCAAGGAGGACTGACAGGAGGGATTTTGAGAAGCTTTTCCACAGAAGAGTAATGTACACAGTATCAACAGGCTTGTCTTGTTTGGAGGAATTTCAAACATGTAAGTCAGGTGTTTCAGACTTTGATGAAGCGTCCTTGATTAATAAAATCATAAGGGGAGCTAAGGCCTGGAAGTAAATGGGAGGTGGCTTAAAGGTAGAAGGTGTGTTATATTTATCATGACTCAAGGTTTATCGTATTTTCAAAGTTGATAGAGAGTTCCAGCAAATTTGTTACATTTTATATAGAATGTTGTTCTATTTTGAGTTATATAGCGTCTCTTTTGCACAATATAACGTACAATGATATTCTTATGTGAAGATAAGGTGACTTTCCCCAGTTAATCTTTATACATTATGACAATATCAGAATTCACTCCACAGGTCAAGTTTCGCTTTCCATCATTCATAAAGCATGTCCACTGGGAATTGACTTAACTTTCTTACAGGACCTTTGACCTTTTATATGTAGCTCTCATATGTTTTATATTCTCTTTTTTTTCTCTACACCCTGTGTAGATCTCTGAAGTTAATGGACAAGTTTCAGTGCTCAGTGCAAGAGGAGGCACCCTTGACTCAAACCAGCTGTACAAAAACATGTGGTGAATGGGAGTGAAAGAAATCCATAGTGTGGAGAGGAAAAACTGAGAAAAGTGATCAATCCCTTAATCTGGACCATCTGCCCTCAGTAATGACTTAAGGTCCTCACGCTATGAAAACATGACCTTACATGAAATGACAGTGTGTCCTGCAAATATATACTTCTCTCCACATGTACAATGCTTACCTGGATGTTGGGGTTCTGCGAGTCCATATCTGCGTTGGCTAATTCTGGATAATTGCTCAAGTCCAGAATGAAAGGTTCACTTTCCAGTGGAACAGGAGGTGGGAGGACACCTTGGTGGTGTCTAGATCTAGAGGATGATGGGCCTAATGGAAGTGTCTGTAGCAGATTCTGCTGCTGAAGCTCTTCCAGAACTTGGTGACCATCTTCTTGTGGTCGCTCTCCAATTAACTAGGAGGAAAAAAAAAAAGGGGTCTTTGAACTATTGTTTTGTTTACACAACTGTGATCTCAGTTGTACAAGAATTATCAATGGGGTAAATACCTTGATTCTGTTTACTATTTTAATATTGTTCTGATAGTCTTCCAACTTCTGTCAAAGAAAATCATTTACAATAGAGGCGATGACAGGCTATAGATGAAATAAAATAGTTTAACAGTTGAATCCAAATAAACAAGGGTCATCCTTGCAGAAATGGCAGATCGTCCGTTTCAGATGTGAATCATTTTATTTCCAGTATTAGCTGCCGATTCATTAGATTATTATTAACAGTACCTTAAACTTGTGATTCTGTGTGTGTGTGTGTGTATTAGAGCAGGAGAGGAAGAATTAGTCAGCTGCACAAAACAGCATGGGATTCTCCTGCGGCGTTGCTTGGGTCATTTTATTTCCTATCTATAAAGAGTTGTCTGCTTTCAGTGCATTTTTACTTATCAGATCAATGTGTACTTTGTTATACTCCATGGGAAGTCTGTTGACTGTCTGAAAAGATGCACTCTTCTCATTTTTTTTTCCATCTCTTACAGAGAAGTGATTCTACAAGCCATATATAAAATTCACAAGTAGCCAAAAGGTATGAGGTACAAGTATAGAATGCAGACTATTGGAGCCCTTATTTAGCCTGCCAGGACAAAAAGGAAAAACATGGTTGTCTCATTATTATAAGCCACACAACCGCAAATAAAGGGCACCACATAAACAAAAAAAAAAATTATCCTTTGCATGGTCTTTTCCACAGATTTCATTATAGCCCCATGACTAATGTTATTTTACCTCCCACTCTCATTACATGGACATGGTTTGGATTTAAAAAAAGTAAAGGAAATGTGAAGAAAACAGTAATCTGGTAGTTATGTTGGGTAACAGTGGTTCCAAATTATGGCTACACAAAGCAATTGCTTCAGTCCCCCTAAAAACAAAATACATTTTGAAATCTGGGTAAATCATAAGATTGCAACTAACATCAAGTGAACTGCTATAGTGAGAAGAAGAAAAAAAAAAAAAAAAAGAATTCCAGACAACAGGTTCGGAAGCATTTTCCAAAGGCTGCTCTGAAGATGAAAAAGGTGGAGGGATCACGAGTTCGATTTTTGCCATTTTAGTGAATGTCGCTCTCTGCTTACACATTTCATTTTTGAATCACACATATTCTTAAAACTTAAACATCTGTGCACTGCAAATTAGCTCAGAAAGCCAGTAACCACATCCATCTTCTTCTAGTGTTCTACCTCCTCAGAGCAAATTTACTTCATGTTGATACTTTGAAAATAAATAAATAAATAAATAAATAAATAAATAAAACTATACATGGATATACTTTTTGTTAGCACTTCAAAAAAAAAAAAAAAAAAAAAAAAAAAAAAGACATTTATGGATCATACCATGCTGCCCCAATCTGACAAAATAAATACCTTAGAAACCACATCTATCATACTGGACAAGTAGAGGACTTTGGCCTCTAATCACTTTGCTTGGCCTTGTCTTGGTCACCTTTCCTTTGGCCCCTTTTCACCCCTCCTTTCACAAACAGGGTAAGACACGATTAATGCAGCACTATACAAACTAAAAAGTTCAACCACATTCTGATTGCAAAGAGGTTATGGGAACCACATGTGACGCAAGTAGCCCAAGGGACTTGATGGACCGTCAGATGGAATAAAAATATGGGACATTATCTTAAATGTGCATCTTATTTCTTTTTTAAAAATTCTTTAGATGCATGTCATAAACTATGTTTGTTTATGGACAGAAAATTTCCCATATGGCGAAATCTGAGCAGACAGCCCACAAAGCATTTTGCAGGATTTTGCAGGGCAGCTTCATTAATACTAATGTGCAATATACATGAAGAGGAGTATTAATGGATTTATCAAATTAAGAAAAAAAAACAATGTGCGCATGTTTATTCATTGGATAAAAACATTTGTGTTTGTCCACAGCCTTTGATTGAAAAGCCATAAACAACAGCACCATAACGTTCAGCCAAACCTATACTTTGGTATCGTAATGATGGTTCCCATTGTTTCACCAAACCCCCATTGTTGATTAGACAGAAAGCCTGGTCTCTAGTACACAGACAAACCTCATCCTGTTTGCTGTGAGGGCACTAAAAGTTCAAAATGATAAGAAAGTCGACTGTTCTTCTTTATCTTCTGTTAAAAAGATCTACTTCAAGATTTGCGGCATCTCCTTTGAAGTAAATCTGTTGAATTTGTTCTTTAGTTTTTATATAGTTAATAGAAGTGTTTGCATTTAACCATGGTAAATAACTAGCTGCTTTTCTATACATCCAACTTTGTCGTCATGGAGCGGTGAAAAACGGATTAATAAACGTATCCAAAAACCCTGACAAACTCACACCCGTTCACCTATCTGTCTGTTATATTACAAATGCATCTCGTAATTTTCTGTTTGCATTTTAAAATGAATGTTAATAGCTCAGGTTATTCACTATCTTGTTTCAACGTATCTCACCACCCTTTTTTACATATCCCTCTGAGTAGACAGTGAAATAATCTGCTGGCGATTATACAATGAATATACCTGCATAGATCAAAGTAATTTCAGTGTGAACATAAGTGATATATATAAAAACTTTTAACAATGTCAAGTATTTTACCTCCTAGCATTTTGAGCATATCTGAGCAAAGAGTTTCTTACATTTTTGCAGTGCTTTGTTTTGAAAGAGGCAAGGTAGGCTGATACCTTTAGAAATGCAACCCCCACCTTTGTTTAAGAAATTTATTACTGATCTCATCATCAACAACAAACCCATATGAAATCATTAGCACTGCAAAGAAGCAGAAAGCGACAGCAAAAAATGCAAACGCATAATGTGTGAACTATGAGTTGAACAACAGTTCTACAACAAAATCCCCCCCCGAAAAAAAGAAAACTTATACAGAGTCCGTTTGAATAAGATTGGTATTTGAGAGGCTGGTATTTGTAGCATTGTAAATAAATGCAGTTTACATGAAGATGTTTTCAATGTGGAATTTAAAGGACTGGGCTCATTATTAAGAACACCTATTAGTCGAATGCAAGACATTAACAGTATGACAAATAGCAGGCACCAGAATGATGATTTAAAAAACAAAAAACTTTTCATATAAAATCAACTTATTGCTGGGCTGTTGTATATCTTTTATATCAAACAGTTTAAATTTGATGCTGGTCTTTATTGCCTGCTGAAGTGTTTCATCAATAATTGTCATATGAGGAGCGCTGCAAATGTAGTGTTATGCAAACACAGAAAATAACTTTACTTTTTGGCGAAAATCCCAGTTCTATGACAGGCAACGGTTAAACCCCATCTGTTGAGGCTCACATATAGGGCCATTGGGAATTCAGTCAAATTTCACTGTTCATACAGGAGAAACCCACATGGTCCAGACTTGCTGTTGTGTAAAATGCTTTCATCCATGTCTGTAATGCTAAAAAGTACCAAGTGGTTGCAAGAACACTATGCAACCACTACAGTACTCGTAACTGGCTGAAAAAGTGATGTGCGTCTGAAATAATGAGAATAGCTTCAGTGTAGTTTGCATTGTCCTTACCTAGACCTGGCAATTTTCCTAATGAATGCCTTGTCACAGCTGTAGTGAGCTTGTGTGCCTCTGGGTAGCATATGGACTTGATCAAGGACTTGGATGCCTATGAAAAAGTACTCTGCAGAACCTGCTTCAGCACAGAGGCTGATATCATTTCGCTCCTTGGCTAAACCATACAGATGATGATCTTTGGTTTCAGGTGACCACTTCTATCTGGACTTTTGACTGTAGGTGCTTAGTTCTGAAATGATTGCCTGTTATGTGCATCTTTGCTCTATACAACTTCAGTGTACAGGCATAATAGGGTAGGCTTAAGTTTGAAACTATCGTAAAAATGACAGGGCCTTAAACTGGTCAACTCTTCCAATCAACAAATGGAATGTACCAAATATTTGAAATGTCTGATGTAGTATCCAATTTGCTGGGAGGTTTTTGAGATTTGTTTTGGTAAAAAGATGGATTGGAAAAATTATTTATTTGTTTTTCACACTATCGCAATTATGTTCAACAAATACGGAGATGATCAGGTTTCTAAGGCTCAGATCCAAAGACTGTATTTGATAGAATATTGACATAAGATCATTAGAGAGATTGCTATTTAGGTCCTAAAAGCCAAATTACCAAATATAAAATGGTTAGGGTTCAGGTTTCTTTTGGTTTAGCTTTAATCCCCCAACTGAAGTTAGAAATATTACAAATATAAAGCAAATGGAATTTCCTTGCCAGAAACAAATTGTGTTTAGGCTGCCTTGAGTTTATGTTCATTTTATGTCTAACAGAATTTCATGTTACAGTAAGGTAACTATTTTTATATCAGCAATAGGCTTGAAATGACAATGTGAAATACAAAGCTTTTTCATAATATTTACTTTACTCAAAAAGATCATCTTCATGCAGAGCTTCTGTTTAAATTTGCTATCTTCACCAGCACATATGGAGCACATGGGGTGGGTGAATGTCCGTACGTGAACCCTGAAATTGCTTCCTGTCTAACATCTATGAGCTCCCCCGGAAAAATACAAATCATAGACAGAAAAAAACAATGGCAGTTATCTGTTCAAGAACTGACTCCATTAGAGTAAATTTGCTCATTAAAAATCATGAATATTGATGTGCACAAGCAAAACATTGTGGATTTAACACTAAATTGCCAACAGCTAGACTGTTAAACCATGTACAGTATCGTTGATTTTACCTGCATCTTAACATACATGCATAAAAAAAACAAATCAAAGATTCAGTGTTTTCTTCGTTTATCTTTATGGGGTAGTGGGTGCTGCCCCTTTGACAGTACCACCTCCCCATATTATATAGAATCGGGTAGTAGTCTTAATGTCTGAACGAACAGTTAATGTGCAATCTGAGCTCTTAAGTATATCAAAACGATTTCAAACGTGGATTTATCCATTATTAAATTCTACAGTGTTTGTTGCATTCCTTCATTGCACACAGCACCGCTGTTTTTTTTTTCTTTTTTCAAAGGAGGCTCAATCTCTTGCGAGGGAGATTCTCTCTATTCCACTGTACCTGCTGCAGTTCATCAACAGTAAAGATCTTTCCCAAAGTGTTACTTTCCTGTAGTCTTTTTGCACTACCCTGCATTTATATTGATCACAAGTCTTTCTGATTCTGTCAATTATAAGCTGAACTATGTCACGTCCGAGGACTTGGTGCAGCTCAGACCCCCTTGAAGGTCCCACTCGCAGTTTGCGTTCGGAAAAAAAAACAAAACCCAGGAACTAAGATGAAAATGTTTTTTTGTCCCTTTTAGATAAACTACCAGTTTATTATTATGAAAACAAACAAACAAACTCGTCACTTACCTCGACAACGAACGTCGACGCGTTAGCGTCCTTGGCAGCAGCAGCCCTCCTTAGATTTGAGGGGAAGCCTCTGACCGCTGAGGACATCACGGTCAGGACCAGCAGCCACAGCTGCGACGATTCCCTCTGCTGCATCTTTCCCAAATGTCCCCGAACAGACGAGGAAGCGAAACCCTCTGCGCCCAGACGCCGGTCCTTGGATGCGCTATGGGGCTCTTACCGGGGCAAATAGGGAAGAGAAAAGCACATGTTCGTCGCTGCGAAGCCCCCCCCGGTCTCCCTCCTGGTCCCTCTTCATAGAAGCCCCGGAGAACCGTTCTTTCCGATGTACGCTCAATTTTGCGAAGCTAGCTAACGGTGTCAATTAAACACATGTGAGTTAATTAGGGGGAATATGGCCGCTAATCGAAGCCAAAACTTATCTCCAGTGAACTCGACCTTCGTTGCGAACCAAGAGACACGGAGTTAAGGGTTTCTCATCCGAGAGAGCGACATCTAACCGGCTCCAGCCCCCCTCCTCTGACCGCTCCCCCCTCACCGTCGGACGGCTTTATATGGAGCAGCCCCCCCGGCCCGGATGACGCGGCGGAAGGAAGGTAGGTGAACTACAAGTCGCCGTTTGGCGACGAAGTCATGGCAACCTTTCTTGTTTGCAGTGTTCAAAAGAGTTTAAATGGAAAGATAAACAAATTCATACATAAAATGTAATTAAATAAAGAAAGTCACCAATGATTCGATAGTAGCCGATTTATGTGTGCTTCCATGTGATGAGGGCCCACTGGTCACTTTCATTTATTCTTAAAAGGTATTCTATGCATTTAGAGATTTTGAATACATTTCACATAAAATAACAATTAAACGTTTGAGCATGATTGGTCCTGTGGTGAGCGCTTCCGCCTCACAGTAAGAAGGCCCAACGGGAAAGGTTTCCATGCATCCCCCGTGTAAACATGGACTTCTGAGTTTCCTCTCAGTCTAAAACCATGCACTATGTTAATTGACTCGATTTTCAATGAATGAATTACATTGGATGGTTACTGTCTCTACTTGTGGCTCTGATTGATTATGCTCCATCTCTCGGTCCGCTGGGATAGGCGTTGGCATCCCTGTGACCCTGAGCGGAGTGACTTAATGTTGATGTTAAATGGCATACTCAACTCTCTGCATCCTGTTGTCTCAGTAGCAAGTACAGATGAAAAATTGGTTTGCGTTAATACAAGCACAGGGCATCATTGTTCACATACAAACACAAAAAGAAAATCACAGCTCATGTCTGCCCCCTCATAAATGCATCAGGTTTCACCCAGAAACCTGTTCTTTTGCCCTCCTTTAGGGCAAGGCACCTGAAGCTGAGATTTCTTATTAGTGTTTTGCTCTGAACATGTCCATGGATTAATTAATGGACTTTGAACTACTGCAACTTACACAACAGCTTTGTGTGTGCCATGAATTTAGCAGAGGGATTTAGTCACACTTTGACTTCATAAAAACCCCAGGTTTATAATGCAATCGTAAAAAAATTAAGTTGATATTATCATACAAATGAATGAAGAAAAGTGATAAGAATTCAAGCCCGTGAATTGCTAAAAATGATATTTCTTGCATTTATTTCTTATATTTCTGATAAACACTCACATTACTTCATTTCTGTATACCTCAATCAAACAAGCATATAGAGAAAAGAGGATTTTTCATTTTGCAATAATCAGACAATTTAATGTTGACCAGTGTGAAGGCAATGCTGAGTTGGAAACTGCCCCAATAAAAACACCACCATGGTTGTTTTATTGCTTCTTATATATTCCATGAAAATATAAATTCTGTTAACTTTTCCTATTCTTTTTTTTTTATTAATGAGACTTATACAGAGTCAAAGGTACAGACGCCATAAACTACAGAACAACAAGCTATATATAAACATACAACAGACAGTTTGGTATGAATAATAAAACGTGACCAAAAGTATACTGCTGTTTTGAATAAACAGTTGAATCAATTCCTATATGGATTTGACAAATAGTATTAGCTTATCATTATTTTGATGATGTGAAAAAATGCATGTATGGTTTTAAAGCATGTCTGCATGGGTGGGGAGTGAATCAAGGAGAAACAGCTAGCATGGTTCTGCCTCATGGTCAAATAGTCATTTAAGCAATGACCTTGTCAAACCATATCTCACCATCTGCAACTAAGAACTTCAGCATTGTCAAGGATTGAGTTACTGATTATTGTTGCTTTAAAACTTTGAAAACAAGCAAAGAATGGTATGCATGACTGCATTTATGCATATGCATACAGCATATACATAATGCAGTTTATACATGCATGCTTCAGATATGTATGTACTACAGTAAAGAACCTTTAATACAATAAGTCCTATTCCTTTGTGTCTCTTCATTCATCATCAGTGTGCTGCGTATTTCACCCTTTTATTTTTCATGTCAGCAACTGATGTTGACCTATTCAAAAGCCTCAATGTCTTTACCCATCACCTTCAACAAGAAAGGTGTGGATTTTAGACATGGATGTTTAAGACATTGAAATTATTGGTCCTATCCACGAAAATCTTGTTCAAACACGAATCCTTGCCCAGAGATGATCATTTGAACATTTGGTCTTTGTTGGACTTTGGTTTGTTAAAGAGATTTTCTGTTCTGTTTTCACTTGAAGCCTATTCCCCAAAGTATTTAAGTCAGAATGTTTGATAGGGACAAAAAATAGTACAGTTTACAGGCCCAAGGTATATACCGTGGAAACATTCTAGAACACCCCTGTCCAAAAATACAAAAGAAAAGTAACACAACCAATAATAATGATACTAATGTCATCTGTTGTCAATGTTTATTGACAAATGATGTAGTAATCCAGCTGAATGCAAAGTGGTTGGGAATACATAAGATCATCTAAAGCATTAAAAACAAGACAGAACCACGCTAGGTGTTTCCCACCTGCTCTGGGTATTCATTTACAGCTCTGTACCAAATGCAGAAAAATTTGGCTGACATCAATCACTTTTTCTTATTGTTCAAAGGATTAAAATCGATAACTGTTTTGAGTGACTGTGTAAAATTATGAATTGTTTTTTTTTTGTGTTTGTTTTGATGGATCTCAAAACTAGAATGGCATCTTACAACTCTCATGTAACATGAGTTAGCCTTCGATCAATTCTGAATGACCTCCAGTCAATATAAACATAACAAATACCATGTTAATATTTTTGATTATCACAATAATAGAGGAGGAGCTGTGGTGAGGGTTTGCTGCTACAGAGCTGCCAGGCACGGTAATACTGGTACAAATTCTGACATGTTGTGCTGTACAGGCAGTTAGAGACATACACACAGAGACAGGACAACACAAAAGGTAGTACATTCTGGAGTAAAAACACTTCATAACTCATGCAATAAAGAATAACATCTATTTGCTTAAAAAAACATAAACATGGCACATAGTGATCTTTTTTTTCATCCCATTTTAGATAATATCAAATATAGACATTTCTTAAGAAATTAAGTTATTGCAGTACCATTATTACTTCATGTAAGACACTATATGCAAGGCATAGTGTGGACATCCTCTCCATCCAGAGTTGATTGTGGGCAATGACTAGTTGATTGTCCTTTTGTTATCAAATGGCTTCTAGTTCATATGTACAGACAGGAAGCATCCCTTTTATTGCTTTTTAGAGTTACTGGCCTCACACTAAGGGATGATGATCCATGGTTTTCTGTTGGTACATATCTGAATTGACTCATGATCTCATCCAGTTAGCACTTCATCAGAAGTGCTCATTAACAAAAATATATGTGGATCATGATCATGAAAACAATTTAATTATATACTAACTTCTATTGGCATTGCTTTGTCAGTGTCTGGGGCCCTGGTGTAACCCATCCCCACCAAGAAAATGTTGTTAATTCTGTACCTGACCTTCACACTTCTGCAGCTAATGTGCCCTTGAACAGGAAATCTGCCTTCTGTAGGGCATTATTACATTCTGGAAATGAACCAACAACCAGTTACATCATGAGAAAGCTATTCCCTTGATAAAGTTGGCAAGACATGATTAATTAGACCATCTACAAGTTTATGACTCCCCTTAAAAAAGTATTTCCTTGCCTAGCAACCGCCAAAAAAGCAATTATTTTAACACCTGCAGAAAATTTAGCTCCATGACTATCGGAACACATATCAAACCAAAATATAAACTAAGTTTTCATTCATCATATAGAGAGCTTCATAAAACACTGATAAAACAAGGCTTCCTTCCAATATAATCTGAATTATTTCCAAAAAAATTCGAAAAAAACTCAAGTCTCGTTTCACGATTTTAGATTCAGAATGTAGAAAGACATTTCTTGTTATTCAGTGTCATTCTCAATTTGACCCTTTTCACATAAAACTGGTCCACTATATTTTAGTGAAAGTATCTAAAAATGTATGTCAATACCAATCTCATGTTTAAAATAAGATGTGGATCGGATGCACTTTGACCCATTGTTGCTAAACCTTACGATAAATATTTCTTCTAAGATTGTCTTGTTTGAACAGTTTTTATAGATCTGAAGAAATATAACTGTATTACGTAACCATTAAAGGTCTGGAAAACTGTCTTTGGCTTGAAAATGCTTAGCAAAGTACTTTAAAATTAAATTGGATTTGATGAAGGGGAAACTTTCTTTTATAAGCTCTATGTAAGATAGATAATTTATGATCATATACATTTTAATTCTTACAAATGATGAAGGCTTTATGAACCCCACATCAGGTAAAGTGACACCAAGTTTGTTTTGGATAAAGCTTCATGCATTAAATAAGGTGAGCTTTAAAAATATCCAAGATGGCCATTTATCCTCATCAGAACAGTTTCATGAAACCAGCTCAGGACTACCATGATATTCCTACTTATTCACTTCTGATTTCACCGGTTTGGGCTTTTTTTCCTTTCTTTTACTCTTCTTTTGGGTCAGTAGTCACAACCAACATCATTCTCTCTGAGGTGGCTCAGTTCATGACCATGCCACTAACACTGCTGAGGTTAGAAATTCAAAAACTAGGTCCTTATGCACTGTATTATTGTACTATGCCTCTTCGACCCAGATGCTTGAATGCTGATCAAATGGTCAAACACCTAATACTTGATAAACACCCAAAAACAAATTCTGGATTTAGCTGTGTGTGTGTGTGTGTGTGTGTGTGTGTGTGTGTGTGTGTGTGTGTGTGTGTGTGTGTGTGTGTGTGTGTGTGTGTGTGTGTGTGTGTGTGTGTGTGTGTGTGTGTGAGTGTGTGTGTGCGTGTGTGTGAGAAAGTTAATGCGTGGACAATTAATTTTGTTTTGTTAAATTTGCTACAAAAACACAGTCTAGCCTCACACATGCAGAGCCTGAGATCAAGACAGAGTGAGTCATGAAATACACAATTCTGTGTAGCAGCTTTCACAGAGGAGGTGGCTGCTAGAATGAGAGAATAAACACTGTTGGTATGAAGCGGAATGCTTCTGAAAGTCACATACAGGCATAGGCACACACATACTTATAATGCAAAAACAAACAAAATATATCAAGCACACTGTACGTACAGTCTTCTTCTCACTCACTCACTCACTCACTCACTCACTCACTCACTCACTCACTCACACGCGTACATGTTTAAGAATACTGGAGGGAAATCAAAGAACAATTGAAAAATTAATACTATTCATACAAAGCTTTTCAAAATAATAGCTTTTTAACACCTTGATTGTTACACGCAGGTGAGTCAATAGGAGTGATTGTCGAACAATTTAGGTTCTGCTTCCTCTTGCTCCATGGCCTTCCATACACAATCACCTGATGACAACCCCCATCAGACAAGACAAAAAAGGAAGGGGCAGCTTTGGAACAGAGTAAATGAGGGAGAGGTAAGGAGAGGATCAGGAATATATTGCATTATTTGCAGCCAGCGGCAGCTATAATAAAGAGACCCAGGAGGAGGCACAGGCTGAAGTGCAGAGGAGAAGACAAAGCAGTCCCAGAGGAATGGATCGAGGAGGTCTTGATCTCAGAGGCAAGGAAAGCTGATAGGGGGACATGAGAGACTAGTGTGGGACTGGCATAGTTGATGAGGGAATCGATCTTCTCTGCTTCCCTGCTGCAGGCTTCAATCTGAGAAGGAGAATAAAAGACTCAACTTTTAACCTTTCTTCTCTCTCAGAGACTGCCGGTGTCTCTAAGCTGAATCTGTCTGTTTCTTTACTGATATTTTCATTTCATATTCAATGTGGAATGGCTGGACCATTTTCAATAATTGTGTGTGTTTGTGTTTTGTACCTGAAGCGGTGTTGGCTTTTGGTCCACTGGAGCAATGAGGACAACAAGCTCATGACTGATGCTGAGGTAGCCAAAGACGTCACACTGTGGCACTGAGACATGAAGCCGCAGGATCTGCAGGACATCGTGGACTGTCACTGGCTGGCCCTTGTTAAGCTGAAAGCGGGAATCAAAATTCAGGTTGTTAATATTGCTTTTCTCAAAAGAGTCAAATGATAAGCACGATGTAGGGGGAAAAAAGGAATACAATTTTCGGAGTAATTCGACTAAAAATAAACATTGAAATTAAAAAATAATAATTTCACTATGACTGACAGATTTCTTTCTGCTGTGTTGAAAGATATTTTGAATGTCTGGGATTGGTTCAAAGACAGAAATGTCAGAAACAACTGCCTTGAAACTATCAGTGTCTTTGAAGTGGGTTAAAGTAAAATCTTGGCAAAATATGTATAGTATTTAAAAAAAATAACAGAAAACTTTGATGCATTTGACAAAATGTAGGCATGTATTTCATACTTGCCAAGAAATGTTTCTATGGAGATGGTCATAAGTGTTAACATGTTTTTGAAAAGTCTCCAGACAGGCTGAGGACTGTTCAGAAATCGGATCAAAGAAAATATCATTGCATGGAACACTGCGGTCTTGAAATGATTTCGTAAAGTCTGGGTCCAAATGAAACAAGAACAAAGATGCCCCGGGAGGAGTGTTTGAAGAGAAGGGTTCGTGTACATGCTCTCTACATATTTGTCTGTTTCTGAAGTGCAAGACAACAACTGAGAGGCTGATAAAGTTTCTGGAAGCATAGCTCTCCCATGTGGCCATCCCCTACAATTACAGCTAATGCCACAAAATGGTGATATTGGATATATTTATATTTCTAACATTTCAAAAAATAATGGTTTCTACATATTTTACTCTATGGTGCTGAAACTGTATGAAGGGGTTTTCATGTATTACTAATATTGCACAAAATCTGAAAATATTGAAATCTTTGTCTATTTTCAATAAAGGTAAGTTCCTTGCAGCTAGGATAGGCTTTTTTAAGTCAACAAACTAATTAAAAAAGCTCAAATTATAATGAGATTATCAAATTAAACATCTACATTAAATGTAAAAGACACGTGAGCAAAATCAATTTACATGAGTATCTTACTAACTATAGAAAAGAGAAGTGTGGACCAGAGCATGAAGAAGTTTGAGAGCCCATGTAATATAATTAATGTGTAGACCGCATGATAGTAAACACCCTTATTTAAAAGAAATGATACCAAGGGTTTCTAAAAACAGGTTCAACAGCATGGGAAATGGATAGAGGGATTTCTTTGAGCACTTTTCTAAAAAGTACTAGTCTGTATAAGCCACTTGTCTCAGTGTCACACAGACAGTTGTATTTTAAAGTATTCCCACAAGCAATAAAATAAACAATAACAATGATTCATTCATACCTTTGAGAAAATGTTCATTTGTTCTTTGTTCCAGAGGATTCGCAGCATACTGGCACATACAGGACAACATGCACCTGGAAAAGAGGGAACATTGATATAGACGGCAAATCCCCAAACCCCCAAACTTCTCTCTGTGTAAGGTATTGGGATGCTCACCAGGTGGCGTGACTGGCTGGCAGCCTGGGGTGGTCAGCGGTGGACAGGGAATCATACTGCATGCAGAATCAGGGGCTGAATCCGATACAGCCCCGACAGCTTGGCAGGGGCCTTCGTAATCCACAGATACGCGGTCAGAGAATGCATCGCATACCGTGTTATACGTTTCCCCATTGTGGCCACAAACTTGCTTCCGCTTCCGACAGGCATCCTGTAACATTAGCAAAACATGACCATGAGTGATCTATGTTACATTGTCACTTTCTTTTACATTGTACCTATGCATTTATTCCAACTTTGGGATATTTATAGTTGAGAAGAACGGATCCTACAACCATCCAAAACCATGTTTTGTGCCATCGTAATACTGAATTGTGCACCAGAAATCACTATAATGCAACCTGATATCTCTTTGACTAAACTTGGTGAAAGAGTAACAGTGAAGGTAAGTATACACGTAAAAGTAAAGAAGTCCACGTAAAAGTCTTCTTAGCGATGTTAGAGTCTATCAGAAAGAATATTGGTCACATCTTCTATTGCATTAATACTGCCTCATTGAAACAAAGGCAATCAAAGTGCACAAGCAACCGATGACATGTTTTTGTACGTCTCTACTTCAAACAGAGTTTTCCCATTTTCCCTTTTTACTGACCTGGAACAGTCTGGATGTGTGGTGGAGACATTAAAATAAAAAAAACAATCAAATTTTTAAAAACTAATAAAATTACAATATAGTTATAATTTTATAATGTGTATTTCGATGCGCAGATCTGCAGCATTGAAAATACCATCAGTTCGAAAAACAAAACAGAGAAAATATACTGCTACAAACAGATGGTAACTCAATGGAATTGTTTTCAAAAGGCTCAAGTCTGATGCACTAACATTTAAATTTTAAATTGTCCTCTCAGCCTGCTGACAACAATATCAAGAACCAAAAATGGTTAAAGTTGTGTGCAGATGTGTGCCACACTGTTGTGTACACTCTGACACACTCTGTGTACACTCATCTATTTGGAGTGTATTTTTTTCTTAAAATGCCTTCCTTTGTAATGTTTCAATGCATTTTCTTTGTATGAGTATGTAACGTCACATAAGAACACTTTCTTTGGTTGATTTTGTTGATACTTAGTTTACGCTTGTATATCAGATGATGCGATATTGTTCACATAATATTTTAAAAGGCTTGGGAATGACTATAACAACTGTGCTTAAAGTGCAATTATCAAGCCACATGAATTTTTAAAAGTGAATACTTTTGAATGTTAATGGGACGACATGGTTGTGCACATTTAGTTCCTGCAGGATCATGTACTGTATGTATGGATCTATCGTGATTCACCTGGCAGTGTCCCATGTAGGCCAGTGTTTTCCCTGCTTGCTGTAGCTGGCACAAGCTGGCATGTATAAGGCCATCAGTGTCGCAGGCAGGCGAAATGCTGTTCTTGTCACAGGTCATCTGCCGACTAACACACTCGTACTGCACGCAGTTCGATGAGTCACTCATGCACACGCCATATTTTGGGATGCACCTACAAACATGCACACAGTTGCACAAGAAATGTAAAGGTAGATACATAATTTTCTGATCTTATATCCACGATGATGTTCCACAGTAAGCGCACAAGCAAAACAAGCTAAAATAAACCCAGAGAAAATGTTTCAACACACTCAAAACTCATTTTATGAAGCACGACTAAGAGCTGAAACATACATAGAAATTCAAACTAAAACCCTAGAAACCATTTGTTATGATGTTAAATATCAGAGTAGATGTTTAATGATAGCAGTATTATTTGTGTTTTAAGGAACACAAGGTTTGCATTAACATCCCAGAATAAGCAGCAGCAGCTGTACCTACCTCTGGTTTCTCTGGCAAGGTTTGCCGGCACAGGGGTTACTCAGGCGGCACTGGCCAAACACAAATTGGTGATCCTTGAATCCTATACAGCGAGCCACGCAGGCACTAGGATAGGTCCGCCCGTTTGATGCACACACTGGGACAAAACGGTCTGGACAGTTACATGGCAGACCTGGAAAGGGCATGGAAGAGAACAAAGCAGGGAGATGAGAGACAGTTCTAGAAATGATGAAAAGTTTGCAATACAGTACTCTGGCTAAACTTATTCAGTAAAAAGAGCGTCTGGTAGGGACAAAGGCCACAGGCACACACACACAGAACACTAGCTTTAGTAAAACATATATTTCCACCAAAATATGATTTCATGTTACTAACATAACATCAGACATGCAATCAACGATAATAACAACACCAAGCCACAACCAAAAAGCCACTGAGGCGATGTGTAAATCAGACCCGCATGGTAATTCATCTCACAATAGCAACAACACAATAGATTCATAATGTAGGACACTTCTACTGTAATCCTTCATATGTTATCCTTCATATAATATGACAGTTCTAGACTTTGCAAAAAGGATAGAAAGGCTGTAGTGAACACTTTTTTCCAGAAAAGACAAGAACATGGGGTAACTCATAACAGCAAAGGTAGGAGCACACAGGTAGACTACATCTTGTATAGATGCGGTAACCCGAAAGAGATCAGTGACAACGAAGTAGTGGTAGGTGAGAGTGTAGCCAGACAGCATAGGTTGGTGGTTTGTAGGATGACTCTGGTGACAAGGAACATTAAACAAAGGCAGCGCAGAGGACAAAGTGGCGGAAGCTGAAAAGGGAGGAGTGTTGTATGGTTTTCAGGGAGGAGTTGAGAAAGGCTCTGGGTGGTCAGGGAGAGATTCCAGATGATTGGACAGCTACAGCTAATGTTATCAGGGAGATAGGTAGGAGGGTACTTGGGGACTATTGTAGTCTGCAAAGTAGCAGAGATTAGTAAAAATGAAGTGAGGGAGGCATTGAACAGGATGAAGAGTAGAAAAGGAGTTGGTCCTGATAATATACCTGTGGAAGTGTAGAAGTGTCTAGGAGAGGCAGCGGATGAGTTTCTGACAAGATTATTCAACAAGATCTTAGAGTATGAGAAGATGCTTGGAGAAATGGAGACAAAGTGTAATGGTGCCATTTTTTTAAGAATAAGGGGGATGTGCAGAATTGCATCAACTATAGAGGGATAAAGTTGATAAGCCACACGATGAAGTTATGGGAAAGAGCTGTGGAAACTAGACTGAGAACGGAAGTCAGCATTTGTGAACAACAGTATGGTTTCATGCCTTGAAAGAGTACTACAGATGGACCATTTGCTTTGAGAATGCTAATAGGGAGGTACAGAAAAGGAGCTGCAATGGAGCTGCATTGTGTTTTTGTAGACCTAGAAAAAGCATATGAGAGGGTGCCAAGAGAGGAACTCTGGTACTGTATGAGGAAGGCTGGAGTTGCAGAGAAGATTAAACTGGTGCAAGACATGTATGCTGGCTGTGAGACAGTGGTGTGCTGTAGGGGTAACAGAGTTGTTCAAGATGGAGGTGGGACTCCATCAGGGATCAGCTCTGAGCCCCTTCTTGTTTGCAGTGGTGATGGACAGGCTGACAGATGGACAGGAATCTCCATGATCTTTGCAGACGACACTGTGATCCGTAGTAAGAGTAAAAAACAGGTTGAGGAAAATCTAGAGAGGTGGAGGTATGCTCTGGAAAGGAGAGGAATGAAGGTTAGTTGCAGCAAGACAGAGTATATGTGTGTGAATAAGAGGAACCCAGGTGGAACGGTAAGGCTACTGGGAGTGGAGATCAAGTGGATTTCAGGTATTTGGGGTCAACAGTCCAGAGCAGCGGAGAATGTGAAAAAGAGGTGAAGAGACGGGTTGAAGGAGGTTGGAATGGGTGGAGAAAAGTGTCAGGGGTACTATGCAATAGAAGACTATCAGCCAAAATGAAATGAAAGGTGTCCGAGACTGTGGTGAGATCAGCGATGCCGTTTGGCCGAGAAACAATCACAATGATGAAAAAACAGGAGGCAGACTTAAAGGTCGCAGAGATGAAGATGCTAATGTTCTCTTTGGTAGTGACCAGGATGGAAAGGATCAAGAATAAGTCTATCAGAGAAACAGCACATTAGATATTTCGGAGAGAAGGTCAGAGAAGGCAGACTGAGAAGGCTCGGTCATGTACAGAGGAGGGATAGTGGTATTGGTAGAGGGATGCTGGAATTGCCAGGCAGGAGGTTTGAGGAAGACCAAAGAGAGGGTTTATGGATATAGTGAGAGAGAGGATATGAAGGGTTAGATGGAGATGGTTGATTCGCAGTGGCAAACCCTGAGGTGAAACGCCGAAAGGTGAATAAGATATAATTTGATAGCTCATTGTCAATGAAGAGTACCAATAATGAAACAAAGCAATTTATAAAAAGTTGAAATTTACAACAAGTTAGCTTTTCGTGACACAGAAGTCTCATAAATACACAGCCACAGACTCATACAAACACACACACACACAGACCGGTAAAGTGTCGGCTGTCCTCATCTGAGCTATCGAGGTTAAGACATGCTCTGTTTGAGCAGATTGGTTCTCCAGCGAAGCAGGAACAGGTGAGGCAGTCAACTCGGAAAGTTGTTCCATGACCTGGTGTGAGAGGCACATCATAGAGGCACATAGCATTTGCATTGGTAATAGGCAATTTAATAAAAATTTTATACTGAATGGCAATATTAGGTACTGTGTGTAGTTCTATATAGTAGGACATTCACCACAAAAAATGACCAGGTGATGGCATTTATTAATAGAAATTTGCTTTAGTAGTGAAGTAGTTTAGCTTTCCTGCAAAATCCACACACAGAATGCAGTCTATATGAATTGTAAGGTGGAGCAAAGACCTGATTTCTGGGAAAAAGGAACGAAACATAGACAACAAGAAAAGAGTAGCAACAAGAAAAATGTAGCATTCTGATATGAACTTCCATGGCATAACCGTGTATAGGGGGGGTGAGGTAATGGGGTTACTCGTTACCTTCAGGCAATCTGTTAACCTGACTGGTGGTTGAATATGAGCAATAAAAAGGTAAATAATTGAAGACCGTAACAGTAGTCATGAAAATGAATAGCCAGAGCTCGCATCTTAAAAGTCTGGTTCCAAGGTTTTACAATAAAATCAGGATTTTATTCACATTTAACACAATTTGGATTTTGTCATTGTATAGTTTTAGTTTTCCACACATTATTGTAATTACGTGGCAGTATAAGCTGTTTTTCTAACATTACCTCTTATTTTCCACACGTTAAATGCTTCTATGTAACCAATGGGTGGTGCTAAAGTACACACTAAATAGGCTGTTCTTACTCTTCCTCTGTTCTCCGACGATGCACGGTTTGTTGATGTCCACACAAGGCATCTCCATACAGTTCTCCAGCCGTCCAATTGGACCACAGGTACAAACTTCATAGCAACCAGCTGGACCAGTGCGAGTTGGCACCTGGATATGCGTGTCCTGCTGAACAAGAAACTCTGAGGCCTCGCCCAGTTTACAACCTGGAAAGAGATGAACACAAACACTGATTATGACAGACCTCCTATGAGGTGAGCATCATGACAGCAGCTGAAGGTAGTCCTGCCTGGTGTGCAGACATATGGCTGGCAGTTGAGCTCATCAAGGCAACCCTTTCTGTTGACCTGGCACAAGTGGTTGCTGGGGCACGGATTGGGGTTGCATGGGTGTATAACTTCTTCCACAATGTTGTTTCCAAGGGAACTAGGTGCTAGGGATATTAAAAAAAAATACATACATTAAAATTAAGCATAGGAGGAAAAGGCCTCTTTCAAAATTGACAACAAACTGCAACTTCAATGAGCGGCTCTCATTTCCCTGCTGGATGCGAGTTTCTTCAAGGATTTTATAAAAGTGTAAAGAAAGGGCTAATATGTTGTGGCACAATAATGTGTTTCATATATGCCATGTTTGCATGACTACATTTTGCAAAACCTGCTGGGTAGTAGGTTATAAAAATTGTGTTGTTGTTTTTTTAATGCCACAACATGCATTACAGCTTTTGAATAGTTCAAGACATGCGTATTAGCATGTCAGAATTTCAAAAATGGGCATGCATTTATTTCGTGTGAAACACAGATATGAAGATTTATTTGTCTGTTGCATGAGATTGTATCTAAATTTGACCCGCGCCATCTCTGACTTATGTAATCACTGAGTCCTCAGTAAGAGAGATTGTTGATCTATTCACCCTATATGTTTGGAAATTAAATTCTCCCAGGCCTTTCAAAGTGCAATATTTGATAATTTATTCAATAACTATATATGCTCTTGTAAATGTACTACGCAGTAAACAACTTATATAGGGGGAAAAGGCATTTAAGATCCCAGTGGCTATCATTACATTTATTTAGGAATTAAATCAGTACAATTAAATCAAGGTTAATCTCTTGCCATGCTATTGTCATCAACTTGTGGATTTTTGCTTACAAATTCCCTGGGATTAGATGGAATTATTAGTTTATCAATATGTTTAATATACATAATATGTCTAATTCAAAAGTATTTAAAATGCCTTTACCTTTTTAACACAAGTTAAACTGTTACTATGAGGGACTTTGAAATCAAATTAAATATAAATCATGGTTGCAAACTTAAAAACCTTCCTATCTTTCAGGACAGGAAAGGAAGAAGAAACAGATTGGCTGAACCCCGGTATAAAGCACACACAGTGTATAAAATCTGATTGTGGGCACAAATTACATTGGTGGGTTAGCTTTTGGCTGCATCTTCATTCTGGTTTCCCTTTATTTCTCAACTCTTTCCTCATCTCTGCTTTTCCTCTATTCACAGCTATTTAAGTCCTCAATCTTATTCTGGGTCACTGCCCCCCACCCTCGAGAGGGGCTGGACTCTTTTTTTCATTCTGGGGTTGCCCTCGGGCAGGTGTGGCCATATAGATTGCCCCCATCTCGGCGTCTGCATGTTGAGGTTCAACCAGGTGGATGACAGGGTAGCCTCCCTCTGCTTTCAGGTGGAGGGACAGGTTCTGACTGTTGTTTGTGGCTATACACCCAACAACAGTTTACCCACTTTTCTGGGGGTCCCTAGAGGGGCTGCTCGAGAGCACTCCTCACGGGGACTCACTTGTTATGCTGGGAGACTTCAACGCTCATGACAGTGCGACTTGGAAGGGCATGATTGAGAAGAAAGGCCCCCCAGATCTGAACACGAGCGGTGTCTTGTTATTGGACTTCTGTGCTTGTCACGGATTGTCCATAACAAACACCATGTTCAGGCATAAAGGTGTCCATATGTGCACTTGGCACCAACACACCTTCGGCCTTAGTTCTTTGATCAACCTTGTGGTCGTATCGTCGGACTTGCGGCCGAATGTCCTGAACACTCGGGTGAAGAGAGGGGCGGAACTGTCAACTAATCACCACCTGGTGGTGAGCAGGCTCTGATGGTCAGGGAGGATGCCAGTCAGACCTGGCAGATCCAAGTATAATGTGAGGGTCTGCTGGGAATGTCTAGCAGAGCCCCCTATCAGAAGAACTTTCAACTCCCACCTCCGGCAGAACTACAACCACATCCTGAGGGAAGAGGGGGACATTGAGTCCAAATGGGCCATATTCCATGCTTCCATTATCTAGGTGGCAGACTGCTGCTGCAGACATAAGGCGATCTGCGCCTGTTCGGGGAGCAACCCTCAAACCCGCTGGTGTACTCTAGCAGTGAGGGATGCTGTCAAACTGAAGAAGGAGTCCTATCAGGCCTTTCTGGCCTATGGGGCTCTGGAGGCAGCTGACAGGTACCAGCAGGCCAAGCGGCATGCGGCTTTGGTGGTCACCGAGGAGTTTGGGGAGACAGTGGAGAACACAGTTTCATATAGTCATTATGCAAGGCCAAGACTTTTTTAAGTTTGTGTTCACAAAAACTACTTAAAATAACACAAACAATAAATCTGACACCATCTTTTGAGGGTGGAGAAAAATTTCCTGAGACATGCACATTGCCACTTACAGGAAACATCAAGCATGTTTTAATATTCAAAATGAGAGACTGAGCTGACTGACGTCCAATAAAGAAAACCAAGAACACAGATTGTGGGGGTGTTTGGAAACTGGAGTTACAGATCAAATATGTTTCGTTCAGCTGATGCTTATTAGTCATATATTACATGGCTCTTTGATATTGGATGTGTGTATGATTTTTACAAGGGATCAATGAATCAGAGAAAGTGCGGGGTGTCACTCACTGAGGTATTTATGGAGGGGAATGCAGCGTTCAGGGTCATCAATAGGTGATAGCAGCTCACAGATTCTTTCTGGTGTTTGACCCTCATGGAAGCGTTTCATGTCTCCACACTGGGTCAGGATGTCTACACAATCAGATCTGACAACAGAATTATAGTTAATCAACTATGCAGACTGGAACAAGTTCAACATGTAAAAAAGCTAATTTGTCTCATTGAGATGCTATTGCTGCACTTGTTCTTATCTTCAGTGAGTATTATTTTGTGGCTTGAAATTAATCATCGACTGATATGCAGTGTGTGGATGATTTACAAATCTGTATCCTATTCCTTACTGGTACACTTAGCATTGGGCAAGCATCTTTAAAATAAAAGGTTGATTACAGCGTTAAGCCCTTAGAACTGTCTTACAAGTACCCACAATCATTTCCCATGTCAATGAACGGACTGGATTGTGTCAATATGAAAGTTTTGACAGGAGGATGAACAAGAGGTGATAATATTAAACCCAATCGACATATTGACTTTTAATTCATTGTCAAATAAGTTATCTTGCTACAGGGTGGCCACTTATAAGCCGGTAAAATTTTAAAACCTGAATGAACGCATCAATTTGTTGAGATTTATTCGACTCTTTTATATCAGTAGAAAAAGAAAAAAGACACAAATGTAAGAGACCATCATAAAATCTAAAAAACTAACAATGAAAAGTTTGCTTTGACTTCAAAAAGTCTAAAATATCCAACCTTTACTACTATACTACTAGCGATATCCACTACTTTACTAAAAGCAGTTATAAACAAAGCAGAATGAAAACTAAAAAGGACATTTGACCCAGAACTAAGTTTTTCTTTATTTAAAACTAATTAGTATGAGTTTGTTAAAGGGCTGCAGGAGACATACTTGCATATGACGCTCCCTCGGGACTTGCTATGGCAGGGTTTGATCTGCAGGGAACATGCTACTGCCTTCCATATGTCGGGCAGACACTTCCTGATGTCCAGCACAGGGATGTTCATAAATGGCATTTTAATTGTCCCATTGGACCAAAGCTTAATGTCATTCATGGCTCCCTGGTCAGACTGGACATTACAACTGCGAAACAGCTCGGTTGGCCTGCAGACAAAGAATGTGAAAGTCATTCATGGTCAAAATAAGACAAAGTTAAGGCTGATGTGTTAGATAATTTCTCAGTGTCACGCAGGTCAATTGGAAAACGGAAACTTTAAACATCTCCCGCAAAACAAAGATTTTGATCCGACTGCCCAACAGAAGCCGCTGAAGTCCCTCTGGACGATGGAACTGAATTTCTTCCTCAACTGAACCAGGAAGTGTCTTTGATGTCTGATTGGTGGGTTTGGTCCCAAGTGAGTCAACTAATTTGAGGGTTTAGCGGGAAAAGTTTTGGGTGTGTTTTTATCATTCCATTTCTTCCTGATGAGAGGCTTCTTTGTTAATCTTGTGTGCTTCTTTCAGTTTGTGTGTTCCTGCATGTATTTATTTAACCCCATAATTCTCCACAGTGGTTTTTTTATTTAAACCAGATCTAAATGCCAAAATCAGCTGATTTATCAGAGTGTTAAACTAAAGCTATTTCGTGGCCACAGTAATGGAGACTGGCAGTTTCAATCAGGATTGCTACTGATCATTAAATCTTGGTATAACATTTTTTTAAAAGGAGAACATTATAGGGTTAAATGTTCATGCGGTGCATGTACATATGACTTTATCAATGCTGTGGTACATTGCCACATGAGTTACAGCTCAAAGACATTAATGCTAATGCTGTATTGCTTAGATTCATTTTAGCTGTTTGTATGGAGAGGTATGATCACCTGACAGACTCAGACATGACTTGGCATATGCAAAAATACTAAACTCTATGGATTCAAGTGCTTGTTCGATTAAGATGTCAGCAAAAGCAGTACAGCATAAACCAATACATTAGTGAGCAACACACTTTCATGAGAAGGCAAGTAAATTCATCAACACAAATGAACCAATTTTATACCCAAGACTACAATTTTGAAAACAGTCCTGTGCATTTGACTTTTTTGTTATTCACAGCCTCGGTATTTACTCTTTTTCCTTCCTTTTAATTTCACAATAAATTACTTGGTACAGAAACGAAAAGAACGGCTAGATGAAATGCTATAAAGCGTGACCAGTCACCAAATGAGTATTAAACATGGCTGACCTGTTGTTAAAGTTGGTGCAGTAGGTAAGGTCCTTGCAGCCAAGTTGGCAGGGCTCACTGACATCAGCCAAGCAGCTGATCAGCTCTGTCTCCACTGGGTTGTACTCACACAGCTGGTCAAAGTCTTGCCCTGTCTGACTGCCCCATTTAATGCTAATCTCTTGACACATGTCCCTGTTAAAATAAAAACAATACAGCCTTTAATGTTCCTTCACTGATAGAGGGTCAACACTCCAGCTTTCTAAAGCTGTGGCCGTACCTGCAGAGTGAAGTGTTGGCCTTGGAGCAGCAGCGCAGCTTTGCACAGTCCATTTTGACTTCCTCTTCAGTCTGAGAGGAGGTCTTGGTGCTGCCAAGAAAGCATTGCCACAAGGGATCCTGAGGAAGAGGCTTGGAGCCACACTCCTCAATCAAACCCTCCATGATCTCATGCTCTGTGCTCATGGTGCGAAGTATTCGCTTGCAAGCCACCTGGCAGCGGGTGGCCTCTGCTCGGTCACAGCAGAACATACCTTGGGGTGAGGGAACTCATTAGTGCTGGATTCTGATCCTGTGTGCTGCTGCAAGATACTGTGGAATTTCATTCACTAGTGTGAAATAGCAGGCGATGTGTCAAAAGAAAGACAGTTCCATGTTTTTTTGATACATGCACTACATATTTGTTCTTAATATTCTACCCAATGCAATAATAAGCATCTGCTGGAAATGTGTGACTGTGTGTTGTACTCAGTTATATCTCGTTGTTCAATGGTATTGCATTTTCAATGGAAGAAAAAATTAATTACATTACCGCGCAGATGGACTTACTGTCAATTGGGTTTCGTATTGGATAAGACTTGGTGAAGTTGTTGACACAGCTGAGCAGCTGGGCACTGTGGCTCTGACAGAAGTCTTTTACAGTGTTGATCTGTGACATTGTGGGAGTAGAGTCTGTACGGAAGATGGCCTGACAGTACTCCCTGCAGGTTGTGTGTCGCCCTGCATAGCTGCAGCATGTGGAGCCCACTGCAGACAAAGTGCAAACACATTACTGAATGACTATTACGGCTAAAGCACATTCTTTTTTCCCCTCAAGGTCAAGTTTTTTTTTTTATATATGTTAATGCATACATCCCTCCAAATTGTATACTGACAATATGCACAATAACAGTGCCAGAAATTGTTGCCAATTTTAATAGCTGACGTCTGGAATGATGGGTTTTTATAGATTTTTGACAACTTACTTTCATTTTTGGTGATACAGCTATAGAGTGGGTTCTAGGAAAAGAGAGAGAAAGCTATGGTGATAATGGCACATAGTGTAAGCTTCATTTATATTTTTCTGTTTTGCATTACCTAACAAAATTAGCCTAAACATACACTGTTCAAACATTTGTGTTAGTGCAGCTTTGTTGTGCTGAAGTTCTATTTTGCCACTTTTTTTTGATATATGTTCTATTTTTCTTCAGGAAACAGCATAACCCATATCTGTTATCGCTATCAATTGCTATTGATACTATCAAGGTCAAAACAAAGTTTGAAAGATCGGTTGTTCGCTCTTATTGCAAAACATACCTCTGTGACTTTTTTGCACACTTTTGTTATGTCATTTTTGGATGACGCCTGTGGAAGAAAAAGTCATGAAATCAAAACTGGTCTCCTGCAAATGTACTAGTGGGCTCAATGTCGGGCTGAATACATTTTACACTAAACATTATTCACAGCATCTCACCTGCTTGCATTCCTTGCGGCACTCGGCTGAGATAGCAAGCTCACAGCAGCCCAGCCCCACCCAGCTGTCTGACTTTCTGGATACTCCTGGATGTGAATCAAACATTTACAAGTTTAAGGCCGCTAGAAATGTGAGAGGTATTGTGCGGCACCATAAAAGTCAGTCTCAGATATTGACCTTTACAGAATAGTTTGGGGGCAAACATATATTTGCACATTTCCTTACCTGGAAGCGTTGAGTTGATGCACATCCAAAGCTCATTCTAGAAAATAAAGCAATGAGTATGTAGGTAGATGACATTTAATAACATATAAATGGATTGAGACTTAGGAGGCCTCTGGAATTAATTAAAATTAAATTTTATATCTGTGAGCTGACACGAAAAGGTGATGACTGGCCCTTTATATTTAGTAAGCCATAAAAAACATGTCTATTTTTCATTGCTTACTCATAATATAAGCTTGTAGCTGTTATTTAAGAACAGAAAACGTTATTAAAACAGCAATCATGTAAGCCTTACAGATTAATAGCTTTCTTTTTAGATGACGTGTTTTGTAAATGCTTATGCTAATGCCAGTATCTGTGACTCCCTTGATGTATTCCTGTTACAGATGCTTCCATGTTTATGATGATCGATACATATAGTTGCTGTTACAATAATGGAATGAACTTTCATTTTCAGTTGAGTGGTCACAGAAATGAACAGCAGTAATGACTCTGTTTTCAACTTGTATTTCATCAACATTAAGACATGTCAGGCAGCACCAACCACTACGACCCAAGCAAACTAGGTACCGTAATCAGTAAGAATATTCTACGGAGCAGACTTTAATTCTGTCGGAAAAATCAAAGAGACGTTGCCCTGGAAAAGAAAGGTATGGTCAATGAGTGACCCACTCATGAAATGAACTCACCATAGACTCTGGGCAATAACTCGGTAATCTCTGGAGGAGATGCTTCAGGCGGGACTCACTCTTTATCGTGGCGAGCTGCAGGGAGAATAATATCAAACAACTCATATAACCCATTGTAAAGTGATTCATGTATTGCGTCATGTGCAGATCGTGTTTAAGCAGCCAAATGAAAAAAAAAAGGAACTGAAATTGAATGTATTAAATTGGCTATATATATATATATATATTTCTTTTTTTTTCCAAGTTTATATAATTAAGTTTCTCCTTGTGTATGTCTTTGGGAAAGTTCCTGGATTACACTGTCTTCCTTTTGCTGCCAACCATGATAAAAGTCAGTTGTTATCAAGATATTTTTGTCTTCGAGAAGGATTTTTGACAATAACAAGGGCAGGGAAAAGAGCCAAAGTAAGCATACAAGTGAAACAATTACATTAAACACAATTTCCAAAGGGGGGGAATTTTTATTTGTTGGTATTAAATAATTGTTTGAAATTGAAAATCGAATGTTGAGAAAAAACTGATGATCTGATGTCATGCGAATGAGAACCTCCTCATGATTTGGCATTGTGTATCTAATTGAGATCTCCTATGTCAAAATATTAATAAAAGGTGAGGTTAACATAATGTTGTAAAACAATGTCTAAAATATTAGGCACTTCAAAGTTAGACTTGATTTATTTTGGGACATTAACATTTTGCAGTGCAGTGTATATACTGCATACATAAGAACAAGTCTAAACAATTTAAATACCTGTTGCTATTGTGATCTTTAAATTGGTGCAGTTTTGGCCAAGGGAAAGTGCTGATTAATTGTACAGTTCCCAGTCCAAGATATTTAATGTAAACCCCTTAAGGGTGGAAATCTATTTTGATTTCATTTTTCATTTCCCATCAATTTTGCACATGACCTTTCATAAGAATTCCAACATAACTGTTTCATGAGAACCTGTTGGCAGACCTTCATACATTTGAGTTTCATCTGACCCATAATGGCAGAAGCAACTACATCCCATCAAAAGAAACAAAGGAACAGGACCAAAAAAAATGGATGATTTAATTCATGAAAATCTCCTGAGACACAGCCATTGCAAGTAAGAGCAACTTTAGCTTTTGGCCTGTCAGATTGGTTTAGTTCGAAACTGTTGAGTTCTTAATGTAATTTTGCTTGCTGAGTGACAAATGCAATTCCAAGCTCATTGCAATGCCTTTTTCCTTTGTGGACAAGATTAATAAAATTCCAAAGTGACTGGCTACCCTCGGTTCATTTAAGTTCCCACAGATTTTGTATTAGACCGCAACGTACGACATCATGTGAATACAAAAATACAGGCACTGTGTCTACTGAGGAGGTGAAAAAGCTTGTCCCTCTATACTGCAAACAGGCAGTGTTTCACTTACATACTTGTATCTAATAAAGAGAACATCAAAAAGCTAGAAAAGAGGTGAATGCTCTGTTTTCTTTCAAATCAGCCATACAAATTATTCAGGAAGAAGGACGACACCAAATACTTTCAAACCCTGGAAACAATGACTCTGATTATCTGAGTAACATCTAAGATATGTGAAATTTCTACTTGCTTTGTTTCTGAGTCAAACATCGTCATGAGTATGTTGAACACTTATTCTCTTTATATTTTGACATTCCTGCTGCACTACTACGGAACAGGAAATAGAAATTTCCTGTTTGATGACCAAAGATGAGGTCCCCTGGATAAGCATTCTGAGATTTAAATAAGTAGATAGTAAGATTTCCCCTCTGTGTGAAAACCAAGTAAATGCAGCTTGTGAAGGCTCATCAAACAGCACATGGGCATTAAAAAAAGGTTTAGACCAACCATTGACCAACAATAAGGCCAGTGCAGGAGAATTCCATTCCATAAGGTCAAAAACAGTTAAGAGTTCCCCAACCGTCCTCTGATGTTAAAAATGTCCGACAAATAAATAAAGGCTAAACAACCACACTCCAAACAGTAAAGGAAGTACAACAAATGCTCTCAATAGCTCTGTGCATGCAAGGATTATCACAGGATGTTTTTGGGGCTAATTCGTGAGTTATTTACCATCAGTGATCAGTGATTTATAGTTGTGTCAGGTTCAATGAAAGTGCCCTTTGCTTTGGTATGACTTTATACAAATATAAAAAAATTGTGCACATTTTTGGCATATTGTTTCTACTCCTTCTATCTTCAACCTAGGGAACCGATGACCATTCACTTCAGTCTGCACAAACCCTATGAATGGATAAAGGGACTCCACTTATCCATCAACAATAAATGTGCCACAATGCAATATCATATCAAATATCAAAACTTGAGGAAGTTCTGAGCCTGATTATATTAATTGCAGCCCACCTACAGGTCAACAATACAATTATGGGTTTATGCCAAACAAATGTCTTTTTGTTAAACTCTTTCGACATTTGTTTTAACAATTGAATGGATGATCAAAGCAACAGTTACTTTCAGCAGCAGACAGGTCAAAAAGCTTAAAAAAAAGTCTTCCTTTCCCCAGAATTGGCAGTCATTTATTTATTTATATCAAACTAATCAGCAGCTTTACTAAAGGTCTGTATTAAAAGAAAAATCTGAAGTTGACTGTTTGTTGAAGAAAAGTTATAATTAAGTATGTCTCTTCGGCCCATTTGTGAAATCAAAAAAAGGCTGCAGCTACATTTGGATCTTTGCAGCAATTCATTAATGCATTTAAATGCATTCCACATATATCCACCTTTGAAGAACCATCTATTTTCTGGGTGTAACCAGGCATATGGCAGCTTCCATTACAGCTAAAATGGTACTGGTGATTACAACGTGTGCCTGGCACCAAACATAATCCGGACCCTGCCCATTGCTGCAGTGGGGTAGTTGCAGCTTCGACTGTTCTGATTCTATTTTTTTCGTCATTATCTCTTTCTATTTCAATTTCTTCTCCCCTTTCTTTCTTTTGTGGTGTCTCCTCAAACATGCAAGAGACCAGCCCTCTCAACGCCACCCACTTCAAAAGTATGAATAAGACTGCCTGTTTTCTGCTTCCAGGGACGAGTTTCTTTCACCTCTTCTGTGTAACCCCTCTGCTGAAAAGAAGGACATGGGGTCTTCAGATGACAAAAAGACAGAGCAAGAGGGAAAAAAAAGAAAAAGGGAGAGTGAGCACATCACCTGCTCCTAATTGAAACCGAATGAAACATAAGTTTTAACCCTGCACTTCAAAGAGGTAGGAGACAAAAAAACTTTACACACCACTTCCCTTCAAAGGAATCCATTCATGGGCCAACTAAAATGGGCTGAGGAGCGGGCCAGTGTGTGTATGCGTGTATCGGTGTTCGTACCTGATCACAAGCTTCTTTGCAAGATGAGAACTCGGCAGCATGGTGGCAACAGGAGGGATCTGCGGATGTAGATGTAAAAATGTCATATTTCTTCTCACCTGACATATTCATGTGGTACCACACTGCTCAGAAACAAAAGAACTGCCTTGTTCTTCTTGATATTTATTGAGTACCGAATGGTGATGCTAGGAAGAGGTTCATAATTCAGTGGGTGAAACTTAACCTCATAAGACCCAAGCTCTTAAATGGAGTAAATGTTTTATTTTTTTCTACTATTGGGGTTTCTGAGACTTGATAAGTGTAAGAAGTAAGCATTATCTTTTGGCCTGACGTAGTTTTGGGGGGGAATTATATCAACATAAGTGGACAATCTGAATTTTCATACATGACGATAAAGTCAACCCAAAATGTGATGTCAAGGACTTAAGAGGTTAATGGAGCCAAATATCAGGATGGAGACGTGTTGAACCAAAATGACTAAACCCCATCAATCAACTTGATTAATAATAATAATTTATCCTTTATTAATCCCCGTTGGGAAATTCATTCTCTGCAATTAACCCATCATGGATGAATCACAAGCAGTAAGCATGCAGTCCACCAGCACCAGGGGAGCAGTTAGGGGTTCAGTGTCTTGATAAACAATACTTCAACACAGGAGGAGGAACCGAGAATCAAAACAGGAATGTTTGGTTCCAAACACAATTGCTCTACCTCCTGCAACATGCCTCCCCTGGACTTACCAAGCTCAACTGAACCTTAGCCAAGTTCATTTTGGATTTTAGACTGTAATAGAATAACAAAATGTTACTGATAAGGGGTAAAAAAGATAAACAAAACTTTATGACAAAAAAAGAATGGATGATGCCGGGAGGGACAAATAACTGAAATCATGCAGGAAAAATCTGAAGACTGCAAACCATAAAGATAAATCCCACAACAGAAGAAGAACCAAACCCCAAACAAAGCTGAACTTGTGAATTCGGACAATGATAATGAATTTTGATCGGATCTCTCTGATGTTACTCTAGTTGATATTTAAGATAATTCCGGAAATTTATAGGAGTAGGTCCCATGTTGCAATATACCTAAGTTCTAGCAGCTGCTGGTCATTTGTCCCGATCCCATTTGTATTTCACATTCGAATTCAAACAGTGACAAATCCGAAAGTTGCAACATATACTATAGCATAAGTGACAATGAAATTCAAATTACGGCCAACTAAATAACAGCACTATCAAAAACAAAATGACCATTTTGACAGTTTGATGAATCATACTCAAATACCAACAACTTTCAACAGCATGACCCCCTTTAAAACTTCAACTATTGAAAAAATTTTCAGTGAGTGTATGAGAAAGGGTCCTGTGCAACAAAGTAATAAGTACATTCACCTATTCACACACACTTGCACGCACTTACATTTACAGATAATCATAATGACATATTTGCACAGTATTACACATATATGCACATTGTTCCCTGCGTTTACTCAGTTACACACTTGTTAACAACTTAGTTAAGGTTGCATCAATGGTGGTGATAGGAAGGAGCAAGCCCTGCTTTCTCACTTCAGTTCACTTCAGTTCGCTTCACTTCACTTCACTTCACCTCACTTCACTTCACTTCTCTTCAATGCCAGGCTGGGGATCAAAATGATGCATCAGGCTACCCCTGATCAAATACTGAATGTCTCTGTCAGATTGTTGAGGAAACAGGTGAGCCACACATTAGTGACTATTCTCAATGTGAAACTGTATTTTTGGTATCTTTGGATATTCTTTGTGTATCTAAGATATACATCACCAAGACGTACAGGAATCAGTATGAAATTCTGTTTGTTATTTTTTTTTTACTTTATTTATTATATTTTATCACAAAAAAAGACAAACAATTTTTATTTTTCTACAAACAAAAGACAATAAAAACATTTGGTCTAACATCTGCTTTTGCTGCTTTTAAACCTGAATTTCATTGACTGGATGAAACCAATGGATGAAACCTCAGCAAACGCCTGTACAAAGAATGAATTGCATTGCAATTATGATCTCAATAGATCGATGGAAAGGTACAGGATGAACAAGTGACTTAAGCGGCCAATTACAGGTAAATCCCCTGTGTTGTCGACCTGTCTGTTCAATGATTTCTTCTCAAATGAAACCATAATGAGGAAGAAGACAGCTTAAGGTTCTGCATCAAAAACTTTAAGTACTCAATAAAAACTCACTTTGCCAAATACTTCGTCCTTTCTTTAAAGGCAAATAGTTGTAAGCAATACTTTGCTGGACTATGACAATGTTGATTGACATTCACGTTATTTTTTTTTTCTTTTAAAGAAACATAACAATAAATCATAATTTGAACTCAGTGGGAAAACAATCTTTTTGATCGTTATGGTCAATTTCAGAGTGCAGTTGTGTAATCACTGCTTTGTAAACAATACATGAGTTCTTTGACTCACACTGAAAGACAAAATCGTGGTATGACAAGCACTCAAAATATAGTGGTCACTTTTATATATATTTAAGTCTTGTGTCATGTTTGTGTTTCCACACACAACACAGCCCAGCAGAGCCAGAATATAATCTCACAGAGCAAGCCAAGAATTTATGTCACTCATATAAAAAGATAGAAAAGACAGTGCCAGCAAAACATGAGCAGCAAACGACCTCCAAACCACAGCCCAACCCAAGGTTCCAGTAAGTAAGTTGGCAGGCTTTGCTGTCAACAAACTGCTTTCACCTCCTCGCTGAGGACTTTAACACAGAATTGCTGAACTGAGCCCGCACCTGTGATTTCCCCATGAGCACCCAGCCCTCGTGGTGGGTGCAGGAACTTGACTCTTTATTTTTTGTTGTTTAATCTTTTTTTAATTGAGAGGGGGTAAGGAAGACTATTGTCAGATTGTTTATTTTCTTTTGTTTCGGTTTCTTAATCCAAAACACCATGTCCTTAAAAAGTTAGGAACACTACGGAAAAAGTATTTCAATGAAAACATAACTGTTTCAAAGGACGTGAGTACAACAATTTCAACAGGCAATGTTGACTATTGACTCTGTGCAGAATGTATACATAAAGTAACCTGTTGTGCAGCTGAGAGCGTGTGAGGGCTGGTATGAATTTTTTGGGAGACCAAGCTCCCTAAGATATCTATGCTCTCATTCAGTTTCGAAGCACACCATCTGTTAAAGTGACAGGGGCATAAGATGCTTTTTCCTGGTTTGACATATTTCCCAGTTTGTGGTCTACGCAGAAATATGATTTAGTTTAATTTAATTAAAATTGATTTAATTCATTAACTTTAAACTTACAACAGAAAAAGCTGTGCATTTAGGTTTTGTTTGACCAGTCAGCCTGCAAAGTTTGGTTTGGCTATTTATTCTTAAAACCCACTCTGTTGTGATATGCCAGCTGCTTCCCGCTCATCAGCAATGTCCCACCACTTACCATAACCACAGTCCGAATTATTAGGTGGATCGTGGTTTTATGGGGTCGGGAAAGAAATTACCATTGGGAGGAGTCCTTCTGTTGCCAAAGAGGATCTCAAATGTATATTGTGGATTAAGCCAATCCATACAAAACTGACCAGCGGTTCTCAGTTAGCTCCTTAAATAGATTTCACATTAAAGGCTCCCTTTTGCATATCTGACAAGTCTTAATGTGATTTTGCCTATCTCTTAACAAAAGGCAGAAATTTGTCTTACAACTACTTTCATGCCCTATGTTTATGCGATAATGTCCAACCAAAGGGAGATAAAAAGCTGTTCTAATTCTTAGATTCCCTTTATTTTCAGCCTGTTAAACAGCAACTTTGACAATTTGGTTGGTCTTCTCAATCAATCTATATTCACTGACTCCTTCCATCAGTCTGTGGTTAGTTGCTGCTGGGGTTCTACAATGTTTATATTGATATGTGATCAGTGACATGTAGACATGCTAATGTTTGAAAATTGGCATGAAGTATGTTTACTGTTTTAACATTTGTATTATGTGATATTTGAGGAAAAGGGGCAAATGTAATAGACCACTTTGGATAAATGGATTGGTCAGAACTTAACTGAAAGGTTGTTTGTATAGAATTCATTGTCCAATTTAATGAACTTCTGTATTTAACAAAAAAAAAAAACAATTGTGAAAAGTGAAAAGTATGTTTTATAATGGTTGCACACCTTACTAAATTACACTTATGGAAACTGAATGAACCCAGACATTTGTCAACTTTTCACATAAGTTTTCAAGAAAATTCTAAATGTGTATATTTATTCTCACATGGCATACTTTGCACATTTGAATACACAAGGTTATTTGTATTTATGTATGATCAGCCTGATAGAAGACTGGCATTATCAGAGATGAAAGAAAACTGCACTTTGCAAGTCCAACATAATGAGAACCATAACTCCTGCTTATCAGATGGCACGTGTATGTGTGTGTGTGTGTGTGTGTGTGTGTGTGTGTGTGTGTGTGTGTGTGTGGCAGAGCACACATGCCTGGGTGTGGAGTCTCTGGATTAGATCACCCTGTCCATTTGTCTTTGATGCTCTAATGACAAGAAGTGTGTGTACATGTTTATGTAAGTGTGTGTGTGTGTGTGTGTGTGTGTGTGTGTGTGTGTGTGTGTGTGTGTGTGCATTACTTGGAATGATTGTATTCACAGCTGATTATTTAAACCCTACACTTAGCCTTCTTCATTAACAAGAAATAATGACTCAACATGGATGTAATTTACACAACCAGATTTTTTATGCTGCCTTGCTAATAAGGTAGATAAAACAGTGACAGGAAGTTTCCCATTGGAAACTGGTGCTAGGTATTTATGGTGGCGCTTCAGAAGTGATGCGACCACTACATATTCAATAGTGATTATTTGTTCATGGTATTAATATCAACATACACCCATGACTCAAAACACTGGGAATCCTGTTGAGGATGAAACCAAAATGTAGATAACACTAAGGAGTATCCATAATCCAGTATCCCGTATTTCAAAGCCGAATAAACATAATTGACTAAGCTAAGCCAAAATCAAAAGAATGTTAGAATTTTAGGATTGACTCATTTGACAACACGAAGTGTTAAATCATGAAGTGTGAAACCAAGAATAACTTGTAGGAGCCAAATCTAGGAAACGTGCCTGAAAACACATTGAGGAGGTGGTCCTGACACATTAACAAATAAACTCACTGTTTTTGGGATGGGGAACACTGATTCCACACAACTGCTGTGTGCAATTTTTGTGATGACCACAATTACAAAGACATGTAAATTCAGCCAGCCCGCTCTGCAAAATGTCAACAACCCCGGGAGAAAAACAACTCCCCTTACTTCATTCTCCCAACCTACCAAATATCTGACCAATGAAGAGTAACACCACAATGATAGATTTTGTCGATCCAAAGTTGATAGCTTGAAATATTTCTTGCTTGACATCAGATAGATCTAATTCCAATACAAGTGTGGATTAACCAATTTTTTATTCAGACAAAACCAACCAAGCTGTAGATGTGAAAACAGCCTGACGAAACCTCACATATGAGGAGAACACAGTTTGACAATCTTTTATAATGTCAGCAAATTTTACAAAGATAGTGAAAAGAAGGAGCCGAGGCTATGTAGTATAAAGCAGTATTAGAGATTGGTAATTCTGTACAGTTTTGAACTTACTGAGGCCAGAAGTAAGGGCAACTGAGCTCTGTCTTTCATGCACACTTGCAGAAACCACTTGTTCAAGCAATTATCAGTGACATAATTATTTGAGGGAGGAGAAGGGATGATGAAGGCTGCTTCATCATGTACAATATAAGGCCTCTTGCTGGCTGCTAATGAGCACTGGCCTCATTCTGCTTCAGTATTCACACACCAGAAACAAGAACCCCCACCCTTCAGCTACAGTATAGCATTCAGGGTTGAAGCCCCTCACTGCACTGCTACCCTGAACTCAGCAACCCAATTTTCTTGCACACAACTATACAAAAGATCCGTGTCCTGTCACACCAGCAAAGCATCAAGTCGATCAGATGGTGAGATTAAAATGGCATTTTTGCCATGCATTCTCCATTATTCTTTTAAAACAACATGTAAACTTTAACCACAATAACTCAAGAGATTTTTTTCTAAATACTTCTAATTTAATTGATGAAGTATTTAAAGATGATATATATAATAAACCAGTGGTTTTTTGTTTTTGTTTTTAATAATGTGCCACCTATTTGAAGACAGTGAAACCAAATCAATCCAAGCACTAAAGAAGAATTAAGGTAAGCACAAAACCAGTACACAGCCTCACCAAGCAAATAGCACAGGTCATCCGGATGCATGCAAATTTATATCCGAAACAAGCGTTTTTATTAGTTACTCAAAAGACTATTTGTTCTATTTGTCCAATCTATGCATGGGAAAAAAAAACAAACAAATGAAAGGTCAGTGCGGGTCAAGATCTGAGACAGATTCTTACTGTGTAATTCTTGTTTGCTTTTCACCAGGAGGTAAAATAAACAAATATTTTTTTGACAAAGGGGAAAGGCTCCTATAAATTTTAATTTTACTGCTTGTTGTGCAGCCTTTCTAGACAAAGTGTCCCCATTTCTGAAAGTCTTGCCCTAAAACCGGGCAAAAACACGGTTAGCCCTCTCCCCCAGCCTTGGGTGTAGGTATACAAAACGAACAATGCATTTTGCCCAGCTGAGACAGCTGTTGCTGAACTGGAAACTGGCTGCAGGAAGTTTGGAATTGTTCCTTGGCATTATTGCCCACACAGTAAATGTGCAAAGCTGCTATATCCTGGCAAGGAATATGGGCTGTGAATTAAAAGCTGCTTAAACACATATGCATGCACGCGCAAACACAAACACACAAAAGAACTCAGAAACACAGACAAAGAAATAAGCACATACATACAAACAGACACACATAAACACACACCTTCAACCCATAAGAAGCGTAACAGCATGAACTCTGAGATCCCTACAGGGGAACATGTGGGCGACTGTTTAAAGACAAACAACTGGGGGTTATCCGAGACAAACAAAGCTGTGTGGGGGTTTGGAACAACACTGACAGCCTGTCACTCACTGGGTAAAAGAAAACATAATTATTTATTTCTCATAAAATAGTATTTGCAGTGTAACAATACAGCGCCTGGCAGTTAAAGAGCATCAATTAAACTTTGATATGCATGTGTAAAATCTGTTGAAAAAACATAATAAAAATGATAATGACTAAATAAACAATGTAGGAAATTGTCTTTTTCAGCTGGTAGAAGTATACATCTACTAATTTTAACATTTATTATGTTTTAAAAGAGGTAGTCAAATAATTGTCTTTCCTGTCATTTAGGACCATATTTTTGCCTTTTAAATTATTATTCCACTGATTTTGAATTTTGTACCCCCTTCCCTTTACAGATACGTAATGGATCATTCACTTTACAAACTGACTCCTTCCAGTTTTACACCCCCAGCCACTTTGACATACAGTTATTGTATGTTCTTGTTTTGCAGATGCAATACAAACTGTGCACCATCTAAGAGGAAAAAACTGATCACAACAACTCCTGTGGTCTGTATTGACAAAAAAATGACAGAATCCAGAGCTCCCCTCTCCCATCTAGATCTGCTCTAAATGGGATACACTCTTGACACATAAGTCCACTGTGAGAAATATAAGATCAGTAAACAAAAAAAAAACTTCAGTTTTATAAACCTCTTTTTTGGATTTGGAGCTCAGTATCTTATTAAAGAATAGTATAAATGCTGAATGCTACACTAATTAATTTTACTTTTTTTCACAGACGTCTGAAAATCTGACTTTTTTAACAAAAAACCCTACAACCAACCTCAATCTTCCGGCAACAACAAAACAATTAGCTGTCGAAGCTGGTGAAAACAACAGTGTTAGCCGGAGCTGAAACCATGATCAGGCAGACAATGCAGTTACAACAGACTAAACAAACCCCAAAACAAAACATTTTAAAAATAGCTCAAATGGATTACAAATGCACTTCAAATTAAAGAGTCTCACTCTAATTTTAACTAAGCAACAATAGCCATTTTCTTCAACTTTCTTTTCATTCCACTAAGAGTCAATCAGAGCAGCAGAGTTCCCTCGTCCTTTAGAAAAAGGAAAAAAAAACACCAATTTAAGAATGGCAAACAATCTGGAAATAGTATCGAGACTTCTGTCTTCTAGCCTGGTTGCTGCCGCGATAAGAATAGGAATTTTAGTATTTTAGTGCACCCCCACTTCCTCTGTGTGGAAGGAGAGAGTGGACATACCGGAGGGGCTGGGGGCAAGACACTTTTTTTTTTTTCCCAGAGACACTTGTAGAAGTCATTTAATATTGATTTGCACATTTGAAATGCACATTTCTTAGAAACTGCTGAGGTATTTCTGAACTTGCAACCTTTTTGTGAGAAGCTGGTATCTTCTACCTGAAACTTGAAGTCTTAAGTATTAATCACATATTTACAGAACATATTTTTACAATTGTCATGTTCTTTCTGTAAAACTATTTCCAAAAAAAACACTTAAATTATATTTTTTTCAGTGCTGGATTCTGTATGTATATACACATTCAAAAGTGATCTGTATATATCACCTTTTTCAGTAAACCATACCAGTTATATGCACAAGCAGTTTATCATTTTTTTATTGGCAAAAAAAAACCTCTCCTTGATCAAGTTTATTCTAAGGTCAAATGTTTGTCCACATTGTAATCATAGTAGGATGATAAGAGACTGTCATAATGACAAAAGGAGAATAGTTATGGAAAACATTAAGATGAGCCTAGTTTATCTTAAAATTTGTTATAATATTGCATTCTTGAAGTGGTACTGCCATGAATACATACAACAGTGTTGTCATTCAGTCATAAAGCCAGAGGGCTACAACAATGAATTCAGCCAAGCAGTAAAACCCCGTAGTTTAAATGAGACAGATTTGTCTAGTCTCTTGGTTTACAGGATCAGAATTGTAAAAACTGAGCTCTCCAAAAATGGAACCAAGCCGTAAACTTCAACATGACAATGACATCGCGATTGAACAGGTAAATTGTGAGCCATAAATGTTAGTTTTATTATCTTGTTTTTAGTTCAGTTGCCCCTGATGAGTTTGAACTGCAATTAGCATTTTAATGTTAATGAACAAGTTCAGGAGCAACATCAAATAACACACATGTTAAAACAGTAACTGCTGTAACATAGAAACACAAACACACGCACACACACACACACACACACACACACACACACACACACACACACACACACACACACACACACACACACACACACACACACACACACACACACACATACACAAACACACACAGATGAGTGAAATCTCTTGTGCACTTATACTCTGCTTCCTGCATTCCTAAGATCTGCAGCAGACTCACTGGGGGGAGAATTTAATGGATGGAGGTCAAAAGTCATTTCCTGTGAATTGATTAATTGAGATTTGCCAGAAGGAGCTGGGCATTAAAGGATCAACAGAGCATGTTCGAGAGAACAGGCATGATTCAATTAAATGTTGTTTTGTAGCCAAATTATGTGAAAAGTGTATATCTAACAACCATCTTATTGAGCGTTTCAGAGCAGACTAAGGACAAAATCCTTTTTTTCTAAGACCTCATATTCAGCTTGCCATATAAATATGAACACATTTGAATGTACTTTCAAAAGTGGCCAAAAATAAATGCAAAGAAGATATACAACTCAAAAAACATATGCCTCTACATTCATAGCTACATTTTTTGAAATGAGAATACATCAAATCTTCTTTTTCTTATTTTCAGCTTTTCCCTTCAGGGGTCGCCACAGCGAATCAATCTTCTCCATCTAACCCTATTCTCTGTATCCTCCTCTCTCACACCAACTACCTTCATATTCACTCTCACTACACCCATAAATTCTCTTTGGTCTTCCTCAAGACCTCCTGCCTGGCAGCTGCGATTCTAGATTCCATCTACCAATATATTCCGTTCACTATCCCTCCTCTGTACATGACCAAAGCATCTCAGTCTGGCTTCTCTGACCTTCTCTCCAAAACATTAAACATGTGCTGTTCCTCTGATAGACTCATTCCTGATCCAATCCATTCTGGTAAATCCCAAAGAGAACCTTAGCATCTTCATCTCTGCAGCCTCTCGTTCTTCCTCCTGTCATTTTTTCATTATTACTGTGTGAATATATTGAATAATATTTAAATATATAGATAATATATAATAATATATACAACATATACGTTCATCTTTTCATTTATTCTTTTAATATCAAACCATCTATTAGTCAGGCTTGTTAGTTCGAAATCCTTGAAGCCACAGGAATTTCCACCTGCCAACAGAATGAGCATTTTGCATTTGAAATCTGAATTTTTTATTGATTTCAGAATTATAATTACCCAATGACTTTTGAATAGTCAATTTATAAGTTTTTCTAATTCGGGTATGGAAATTAACCATTTACCCTTCACCTAAAGAAGCTCAAGAAGCAAAGAAGATATTTTATATATTTTGGTGCAACTACAAAAAACATTTGGGTCCTTCCGGCTTCAAAAAGACTTTCTACAGAGGGCTCTCTAGATGTTCCTTTCCTCTGCTAGAGTATCAGAAGACACCAGAGACCAAATTAATATATATTGAAAACAACCAAAAAAAAGAAATGATGAAAATAACTCATTTTGGGTGGATGTTCTCTTGTCAGTTACAATGCTTTTTTAAAGGCCTCCGTGCAGGTGTGTACAATACTGCAATACCAGTCCTCATGCCCTTGCCTATCGCTGCAAGTCTACAGTCAACTTACAACAGGTCAACAATATTAATGAAATTAAATGAACCATTTGTACCTGTTCTGTTCTATTTTATGCATTATTTACTTTGATCACTAAACCTCTGAACAGACAGAACGTAGGGCTAAAGTTCTAGGCCTACTCGTGTGTCCCTGTGGCAAACACTTATTTCATAATAAAAACTTTAAATAAGGCTCAGTCTACACATTACACTGTGAAGATATTCCTTGCAGGCCTCTAACAGCAGTACAATCTATTACTGAATGAAAAAACTAACTGCCAGAAATTAGGATGTTTCTCATCAGTGAATATGAAATTATTGTAGCCAGAAAAATCATTCACTTATCATTTTTGGCAACAATCAAGTGCTTTGGTCCATCAGATGTACTGATTGATTCTCCTTTCAAATAGTAAACTATTTTAGATTGAAAACATTGGGTATATCTGATTGCAAAATATGTTGCAATTGATATGCCACAGAAAAACATTGAAGGCATGAAATTTGGAGAGATACAAAACGGTATCTGGAAAGAATAAACGATGATCACAGAATCAAACACAATATCCACAGATTTTCCTTGTTTATGTTGAAAAATATTGTAATTAAGGGAAGCGTGTGTGTACGTGTGATGAAGTTTGTTATAAGAACCAGAAGTGGCCCAACCAGCCAGATGCTGGCCAGGTGTTTGGGGGATTACACACAGCCTCCTCATCTCATATTCAATTAGACAAATCAAAGCACAATGCAGACCACCTGTATCCTGCCAGTAATGGGACGTGACATCATGAGATGCATGAACGACTTTCAGCGAAGGAATAAAAGGGTGAGTGACAGGCAGGGAATAACATGGTTAAAGGAAAAAAACAAAACAAAAGGTCTTACAATGTATGGTCTATGTTCATGGAGGTGAATGACTGGTTCATGTGTTTCACACATCAAGTTGTCACATTATAAGTTTACTTATTCATCATAAGAACAAAGCATAAAATCAAACACTGACATGAAATATCCCTTACCGTACCATAAAACATGAAATATACAGATTAGGTAGTGAATGCCATATGTTCTGGAGGCAGTCTTTGTAGTTTTAGAAATTCGGCACCTCATAATTTTTCTGCATGATGCTTGATTGATTCCCTTTGGGATTTCTATAATCAGAGACTTTTTCAAAGCTCAGTGTCACCTCAAAAAAAACATTTAACAGGACTTTGAGAACAACAAGATAATTCAAGGGTCAATTGCTAGGCTGCTCTGCCTTCTCTGTCCCAGAAAATGGGGGTTGGCCTGTCTTTGATTGATAAACTGCTATCAAGTCGCTTTTTAAAAACAAATGTACCACCTTTAGCACTGATTGAAGTGACATTATTTTGCTCTTCTTCTCCTGCAATTTTGCTAAATGGCACTATTAATATATATAAAGTATAGCAATACAGAGCTAATTTTAAAGTTGCATCGCTCACACATACAATAAATTTAAGTTTATTTATTGCTGAATTAGTTTGCATTGTGTTAGTAGTACATTTATTGTGACAGCATTAATGTGACATTCTCATTGTTGCCTGTAAACATAATCCAGGCCCCCATGAAGCATGACACCACAAGATAATCATATAAAATAGAAAATTCCTTCCTAGCAAATTGGACTAACCTGAAAAAAAATGACTGTGACTGCTGTGGTCTTCCTCGAAACAACACCAAAGAACAGATGCCAGGAGGAGTCTGTGCTTAAAGGGAAGACGCAGGGCAACCCTTCCCCACAGTTACAGTGTGCAAGATGAAGAAAGCATGAAAGAGTTGTAGGAGGCTGAATCACAACAATTGGAGACATGCCAATGAATTTGGTTTCTTTAAGGATGGATTGGGTTTAGAGTGTCTGTTGTTCACAAATTGCTTAAGATATGATTTGATAGAGATATATTGGCACATATTTTGTCGTTCCAATCAAAAAACCAAGCAATCATGAATAGCAACTCCCTATGTGGTCCTGCCAAGATCTGCCCTCCAGCAGTCACGAGCTGCCAGAACACTGTAGCCCAATAAAGTTTCAGTGAAAATAATTTAACAGTGAACATTTCCGTCACTTGTTATGACGAGACATTTGAGGAAACACCATGCTGAGAAAAATATTCCAAATAAGGCATCTCAAGACTCGAGCAATGGAAGATGACCTTCAGGAAATGAGCAGAAAATGTAATTAAAATCGAATAAAGCTTTATTTATCTTTAATACCACTGGCAACCACAGGGGCAAACAAATGTTTTATTATCTATGATGGGGACATCATGACATCACGATGGAGTTTAATTTTGAATCCACTTACAAATGGGGGCAGCGCAGCACAGGACGTAGAGCGATTGTCCTCGGAACGCAACAGAAGTGGTTCAATTCCCGTCTCCTCCTAATTTGTCAAAGTGTTGTTGAGCAAGGCATTGAATCCTGCTCCCCTGGTGGTGATGGATGGCAGCCGTTCACCCATGATGGGTGAAATGCAGACAATAAAGTTTCCCATGGGGTATTAATAAAGTTATATACAAATAATTATAAATGCCTAATTTTTTTCCCTAAATAAAGATATCTACTCTGCACTTGGAGGAACTTTTAATGGCCACATCGTAATCAAAATATTGCCTCACAAAAGTTTATTTCTCGATGATAAGGGTATTTTTCTACATTTTCTCTACAGCATAGGGGTATAATGCCTTTTCATGAAAAAGAAAATAACTAAGAACATTTGGGGATTATTAAAAATAGATATCAGTTGTATCAGAGGTGATGGGAATCAGATGCAATGCCATTCAAGTGATCTTAAACTCACTGTAACAATTTTTTGGTAAAATAGCTCTATAAACATGCTATGTCTACAGGACAAGACTTAACGTTGTCTTCAGCGAAGTCTTTTCTTTTCTTGTACTCAGAATGAAGAAAAAACATTTCTCAGTTTCAGATGGTCTCAATTTCTTTGATAAATTCAGAGGTATTAATCATATGTAAAAACTGATCAAATAAAGTAAATATGAGTAGTACAATTGAAATGCATGTCAAAAATCATTGATATAACAATATTGGATGGATGAATGAGTGGATGGATGGATGGATGGATGGATGGATGGATGGATGGATGGATGGATGGATGGATGGATGGATGGATGAATGGATGGATGGATGGATGGATATACAGTATTTTTCACAATGTAGAATCACCATCTGCTGTCAAATATGAATAATACCTGGACCTTAACAGTAACCTATGCGTGGGAAACTCTGCAAGATGAGAATTCAGGTCAGTTAGGACTGTAAACAATGACACAGAGCTGATGACAATGAAAAAAAAGTAAAGTACTTCTTAGCTCTTTGCAAAAAGCTATGGGGTTGTTCTGCATCCAGATGTCTGGCCTGTAAATTCATGAAACTATGCATAAAAGCACATCTGAAATATTTATTTTCAGTCTTTTAATTCAAAATGCTTGATTGCATAAAGGACATGTTTTTAATCAATTCTAAGAACAAAGCAATGGCTATGATGTATGGTAAATTCATTGCCATATATATGGTATTCAGTAAAATGTATTTTCCTTTTTTTCTGTTTCCAATCATAAAAAATTACATAGCAGAATTTTTAATCACACCTGGTAAGGGATGGACTGTGGGAGAACAGGTTAAATTCTGGGGCGGATCCAGGAAAAAAAAATTCCACTCCCTTTCAAGTTTCCAGCTGTTAACAGTTGGCGCTGCTGTAAAGACCTGTGCATCAGATTGCTTTCCGTTTCCCTGAGAGCCTAGCAACTACCAACAACACAAGACACAAAACTATCAACATAACTGTGGAAAAAAAAGAGCGGGATAGAGCATGTTCAAGGTGAAACTATAATTTCATTGATTGATTACAGTTTAAGTAACTAAATCAGGAGTTACTGTCAAATGGACTTTAGGTAGTAACCATGGGGTTTATTTTTTTGGTGTTCTACTGAGTGACTACAGGGTTAGTGTCATGTTGATATTTTTCCAAGGTGAAAGAAATATAGGGGCCACATTGTAAGATGTCTTTGAGAAAGTTTGAGTGCCATCAGCTGCAGGTAATGTTGTCTTTTCAAATCACAGCTGACCTGAAGCCTGTGGATCCCACAGATTTCGCACACTGTTGCTGACCGACTTGCACAAAACCAATGTTTAGGAAGAGCAGTCCATGATACCCAAGTAACTGCAGTTTTTGTATTTTTAACAATCAGATAGATACTTGAGATGAGTGAACGATCTGCTATATATGTCAAGAAACTTATTTTTGTTTTATTTGATTAATGAATTCAGTTACCCTAGTTTTTTTTTATTGTAATGTGCAAATGTAGTAATGTAACTACTTGGATGTTTTCGACAAAAATGATCTATAATTAGCATTTGTTACAAAGTCAAATAAGATGAAGGATGGGTGCTGTCTTATAATATGCCTTCAATTTCCATCCCCACCATTTGGTCTATGTCAAAAAATATCAATCTTATTTACATACACACTTGTTGAATGGATCATGACTTTACCAAGAGCGAGGCAAACAGATTTTAGACCTTGTTTTGTATGAATATGACTGACACATGAGCTTATGTAGAAGCAAAACTGCAGTCTTCCTCTTTATTAGTACACTCTTGTCTAAAGGGGACCTCTGATGCATCAGATCTCTAAACAATTGACAAATATTAAGACAAAACGCAGCAAACAGAACATTTTCCTCAGTGTCAAATTAAGCTAAACAAAGGATGAATCACTTCTGCTACCATTAACAGACTTGAAATTGACACAGTTCACATGTCAATTCAACAAAGTACCGAGAAAAAGGTTCACTATCAATTTTCCTACACCTTGAAAACTGCATTATCTTGGATAGTTTAACTTTATAAGGTCTGTCTGTCCAGATATTTTGATTGATGGCGGTCACTGTGTTGACCAATGGCATGTTAATGTCCATATGATCAGAACAAATTTCATTCTTCATTTGTCTCTTCTTAGCTCCCTCAGATCAGTATACATGACGCGGGATCAGTATGAAAAAGAAGAAAAAATGAAAAAACATCTTCTGTTACTATATCAATTAATTTTCATTAAATTAAACTGAATTTGCAAGCTAACTTGTAAATATTATAATTAATATTATATTATCATGTGACATTTATAAATGCTGCATCAAAACCATGTGTTACTGTTTAAGATAACAATTAAGTGCCAATAAAAGTCAAATTTCATTGTTCATGTTGTTCTTCATGTTTTAATGGAGTCTGCCTTGCCATTTAGCAAGTTCATTTACATTCCATTACTAACCTTCTCAGCCTTGAACTAGGAATATTGCCCAAAAAATGTCAATGAAAAACAACAAAATGCCTAATATCTTCAAAAATTCCTTTGGACATTTCTGCTTTACATGGGCACTTCTGTCTGTCAGGAGCAGCTACTAGGAAATACCCCCCCCCCCCCGTTAAGTGGTTGTTATCAAAGAAAGGAGGAAAAAAAAACGAAATAAAAAATCTTTCACACAGGGTTTCAAGGATGTTGTGATGATGAGTTTGAGTTTTGTCACAGCTGAAGCTACAAAAAGAAAAAAAAGACTGATTGTTGAAGGAATATCATAAATACAGAGCAACCAACACAGCAAAACAAGTTGGCTAACTTGAGAACTTGACAAACCACAAGAGTCAGGAAATTCGGGTAGATTACTGTAAATGAAACACTCAACCCAGTGTTTTATTTGTGTTAAGTCCTAAATGTGTACCAAAAACCCCACTGACCATCCCCAGCTTGAAGCGGGGATACCACTGACTACAGGTGGGACCAAAATCAAAAGTTGGACCTCAAACCAAACTTCCTCCCTGTATGTTTACAGAATGAATCATCAACAGGATAATTCAGTATGACTTAGGATATTCGAGCCAGTCTTACGATGCAATTTGCTTCGGAAAATTCAATGGACATACATCAGAAAGAGAGGTCCATCTACATGCCCCTCATCACTTTCCATTTCCAGGCCATATAGAGTAAGGGCCCCTTTACCGTCACCACTCTATTTCCATTTAAAATGTCAAACAACTCACTGAAGGCTGTGTAATCATTGATTTTCATTTGTGACATTAATTGTTTTTCATAAGATTGTTTTACAGTGATTATTTATATTCTCATTCATGCTGGAAATGGGAGTGATAATAGCATGGAGATAACAGACTCAAACTGTAAATATCTTCTCACCATTCGAACACAGGGCATTTTCCAAACTAAAAGTCATCTTCAGTTACACAACTGTCGACAAAGCAATCAGTGTCATTTAATGCTCTTCCAAAACAGCAATGGGAATTTGACACTTATTCTGTCAAAATACAGTACATAATAAAAGTTGTTGTTGAACAAGTGTTTCCCTGCACTTGAAAATGGTCAACACAAAGAAATTCTTCACACACACCATCCGTGTAAAATTCCTGGAACAGCACATTGGCCAAAATGCATATCCATCTTAGCAACATTGAACCACACACCCCCATCTCTACTTGCATTAGAGTAATATAAACAGATCCCCTTTTCTGGCAAGGCTGAAGAATTTAAGCTTTCGAGCCAGAGTGGGCTGACCAGTCACAGCAATTTATGATACAGGTGTTTGGTTGTTAAAAAACAATTTTGGCATGCGATTTATGTTTTTAGCGGAGAGAGTGAATTTTGGACCATAAGTTCTTCATTATCCAGGTTAACTTTGCCTTTCTTTATATTTAAGACTCTACAAAACACTGGTAACACGCTGTTGGTCAGGAAACAACGCAATCACACAAAACAATCACGATAACAGGGGAAATTCAAGAAATTCAGCTCTGTTTGCTGTACTTTAATCTTATGTTCGCTAAACTATAATTAGGTTTGCGGGACTTGGGCCATGGCGGCTCACAGTGGACCTGGAAAGAAAAGGGCAGCCGTTCACTTCCCTCCTTCCCCTCCTCTTCCCTTTTCCTTTGAGGAGTCAAATTGGTTCCAGATGCATTCTCTCACGGCTTGCCTCCACATCCAAATTACAACATGAAAGAAATGAAGGAGTATGCCGGAGAATGCTGGAGAAAAGCAAAAAAGAAAAAAAAATGTGCGGAATCTACAAAATTTAGACGAAGGGTTGACGGGGAGCAAAAGTGTCCGATCATTTTTCCAAATGGCATCATTAATCACACCTCTATGAGCCTCTCCGTGATCTACTGAGACCTGGTTTACAGTCGCCAGCCTTGGAGACAATGTGTTCCCCAAATGAGGATCTGAGAGCTCTGTTACTTTCATGTTTCAGGCAGATGTGTCAGGAAGAAAAAAAAAGCTATACAGTGATATTTAGCCGGAGCAAATCCACATCCTGCACCCATGTGGACAGAAGATCAAACGACTACCCACCAGCACATTAGACCAGTTTAAGGGGGACGCTGGGACGGATCGATTTTAACCCTCTTACCCCCCCAAACCTACCGCTGCATTTCAAAGCATTGCTGTCAAGCTGAAAAACCAAAAACTACACAGCTCGTCAGCTGGAGGTCATCCTTTCAAGAATCAACCGAAGCCATCTACACTAAACATTCACAAACTTCACGATTTATTGAAAACATAAGCACAGGTCTGTGAAGTATTCCAAGAATCTGCTTAGGATTCAGATGGTTGAAAAGTTCTGGGGATGCCAAATGGCTTGAAAAATGTAACAACAACGCTCAAAGTGGAAGGTCATTGTTGACACAGCCAATCAGTAGGAAAGATCAAATCCAAGGCCAGCTGTCTTAGCTGCGATGAAACGCACCTTTCTGTTTGTCTGCCTGCTTTTCACGAGTACCAGTGAATGGATTGCTGATGCCCCCCTCCTGGAAACATACAGCATGAAACTGCACACCTCCTCGTATCAGTGAGCTCATCTGCGGGCTCGTCATGCCAAAAGTTGGGAGGCGAAGGGAGCAGAGAGAACCGATCACTCGCCTTAAATATTAAAAACATGATGCAGAGAGGAGGGCGAAGTGTGACGGCCACAGGAAACTTTTCTCCAAACGGTCCCTTTTCGTTTTCCTGCGTCCCGCTACAATGTCAGCCGTTACCTTCCTTTCCCCGCTGTCTGAGAAGGACGGCGCATACTCTTGGTTACAACTTCAGTGTCAATATTTTTGATATTTTGTTGATATTTTGTTCATGTTTTGACTTTCGATAGCTTGCTAGCTGTCAGTGTAACTCCCAGCAGAGACCTCTCCTCCTCCCATCCGAAAAACGCCATATAGGACCCTTAACTGCCCCCGCACGTCTTGCGCGAAAAGAGCGGAAAGCTAACAGTCGTGTATTGAGCCCTGTAGTGTATAAGCCCTTTATACACATATAGCCGACACAAAATAAACTTTTAATGTGTGTGCGTGTCGGGAGTTTTCTTTTTTTCCCCGACGGGCGCTGAACGCACAAAACATGCTTGGAGTGTGTCCCGTTATTCCCCCGCGATCACCTCCCAACCCGACTCCTGATGGAGGAGCTAGCGGAGTTACTTCTTTCTTTTTTTGTTTGTTTGCTTTTTTGTTTTATTGACAACGGTGATTGGACTGCGTAGCGCCGAATTTAGCAGACGTGTTCATTCATTCGAAAAACTCCCTTTTCTACGTTTGTAACCTGTCCGAAACCGCATGTCAGCAGGGGAAAGTTGACATTGTAAGATTTCTGAATGGAGTTCGTTTTGACGTTCTAACGTTAATCCGAACGATGTAAAAAAAAAAAAAAAACAGACAGACTCACCCTGAGCTTGGAGAGGCTGGAGGGAAAAGTTTGCGACGAGGAGGAAACCGATTATCTGCAAACACACACGCATCTTATTGAAATCCTAAAGTGCATCGTGGACAAGAATACATAAAAATCTCCTGTGCCGTGACATGCTCCTCCATGGATCCCCTGCTCTCTCTCTCTCCCTTTCTCTCTCTCTCTCTCTCTCTCTCTCTCACTCTCTCTCTCTCTCTCTCTCTCTCTCTTACTCTCTCTCCCACCGTACACCGGGTTCCTCTGAACCGAAGAGGACATGCGCAGAACTGAGGAGCAGTTCAGTTCAGCCAGATACTTTATATGTTAAGAAAAAAATGTTTAAATCAAGTTAACGCGTAGTTTCAGCCACATTCGATATTTTTATACATATCTGTGATGTCAATAACTGTTTTTGGCACTGATCTCCCTTGTACAGATTCAGAGAAATCATTTTCCTGCTGCCCTAGAGGCTGACAACTGATGGCATGCAACAAACGTGTGTTTGTGTGTGCAGACACAATTGGTCTTTAGCGAATAAAACTGTTCTTTCCCTGGAAGAGGAAAGTAGTAGTAGCTTTCCTTTTTAATTTGTCAACACCCTGTATTGTGTTCTATCACTGGAGCTTTCTTAGAGGCCACCCCCTACCTGTGGGGCAATCTGGTTCCCTGAATCCATTGTTTTAGCTTCTAGAGAGGAAAAAAAACACGTAAAAATAATAAAATACAGGTGTGATGTGCTCCCCTTGCTATAAACCCTAAAGAAAAATGCAACTATATATGATACTGTTTTCATAAAATAATCTTTTGGATGAAACACCAACTGGCCAACTCAAAGATGGGTCTCTCATTAGGAACTGGACAAGGAGGCAGTGTTTCCTTGCAATGCCACAATTCATTCAGTCATTCACCAACCATAGCACTAGAGCATCTCACGATGCTTTGGACAAAATATTTGGGTAAGACTTGTATATTATGAGCTAACACGCAGACACACAAACACACCCACAGCTAGAATCAAAAGTTTCAATCCGAATAACAGTACTAACAGTACAGTATCTATTCCTTGTTTTGTCCTTTCCTTATCAAAATAGGCATTTTTGTTTGATCAAGTGATTTGCTCAATATGTAGAAAATATTGTAGCGCGGGGTGGAGACTGGCCAGTGGAACACCAGAATCGTTTGATGATGATGATGATGATGATGACTGTTAGGAGCGTCTCTGGCTTCTATGTGAAAGAACTCCATGGTTGAATGACTGTACAATGTTGTGTGCGATATTTGAGACTAACCTGCACCGGTAGTTATCATAACGGGCAAGTGCACCCTCAGGCTAACTGTTAGCACTGAGAGAGACACCCACTGGGTTTCCATTGTTTGTGGTCTGTTGATTTTAAACCATCATCTAAAGAGCAATTTATCCTTGACTCCAACTGTTGCTTTACTGAGCCCCAGCTCGCTACAATATTTTAGAAGAGGCTGGTAATATTTATTGTGATTATTTGACTCCTCCAATTAAGTCATGCATCTATACCCGACCAGAAAGATTCACAGATCAAATCTCAACCTACATGCTGACTCTTGGCAGGCAATTGCCTCCATCTGAAGCTATTTTGCTTGATTGGTCATTTAGTACCTCAACAGTTTGGTTTACATTCTTTGAACCACGAGAAATCAAGCGCCAAACTGCATTAAAAATGCATGCTTGGAGTTTTAAGAGGTTTTATTGTGGAGTTATTTTCAATCTCTCCTTTGCTTGTTTTCATCCTTCAAGTCTCGCTTTGTCACTTTCATCATTATATTTATGATGCTGTTTCACAGCAAATGCTCAAAAATGGAGTGAATTTACCAAAAATGACATTTTATACGCGGAATGTTCAGGTTAATCTTGGTGTGTCTTTTCTTGTTTTGGAATGCCTCGGAAATACATTGGAGTTCATATTCTAAAATTAGTTTTAGATTAGATTACTTTTCTTTTACTTTTATTTTAAGATTACTTTTAGAACTCATCTGTGACCCTCAAGGACCCCAGGAGTTGGAGATCTCCCTTTGAAAACATCCTTTTCCTCATTTAATTGCCACATAGACAACTATTTAAATAATTTAGTTCCAGTCTCAGGCTTATATATACGATACGGTGCATCATGTCCCTCGTGAATTTTTGAAATTCACCCAATACACCATGAAAATCTATCTAATCCTATGAAAGAGGATAATTTTCACAATAAAAAACTTCACTTTTGACACCTGTCAGAGACCCAATACAACAATTTGCCAAATTACTCATCCAATGCCACTGCAGGAGTGTCTGTCCCCTCATTGTCACGCCTAATGCCCGTGTCAACAAGGCTGGGGGGCTTTTTTGTGCTACACAGACGTCACAAAGTCCAATGAGGCATCCTCTTTTGTAACAGCTCAAAGGTTGTGGGTGAGGAGGATGTCTGTGGCTGGAGTCAGCACTTTGGCCCCATGTGGTTGTGGTACATTGGTGGATAGGCACTTGGATTTGTCATGTATTCAACCAAATGTGAATAGGCTGGCTGACTTCATAACAGCTCCAAATATTCCTAGTACACAAAGCATAATGAGACAATACTAATCTGATTATACATTTTATCTCACCAAATTCATCTTCAACCAGTTTTGGAGAGGCATCTCTACAACCTGTTTGGAGGTATGCAGGGTGAGTGTTAGTCCTCCTATGAAGACAACGCATCTTTAGCATGACATACTCGATGCATATTTCATATATTTTGTGTTTAAATAATGGTCCAGTTGACAGTATATAAATGTTTAGGATGACTGACTGAGTGTATTTCTCCATATCTCACATTGTAGACCTTCCAAATAAGAAGTGTAACAGATCAATAAACTCTTATTGAAACAGCAAAAACCTTTTGTGCTGTCCTCAAACTGTTTTTAGATGACTTGATCACATGTTCTCAGTTCTCTTGTTTTTGTTTTTTTTTTGTGTTTCACAATTTATCTGATACAATTTTTCCGTCTGAAAGTTGTCATGTGTACTGCAAAAAAGCCCAGTATTTGTTAAATGTGATTTTCTTTTAACTCATACAGAAGAACTTCTACATGATGTCCACGCTGCACATAGTGTATCTTCGGTCACTGTAAACCAATGACTTTTCAGCCCTTATTTCATACGACTACTTAAAAGCTCTTTCTTCCATCTGTGATTGAAGCCAGCTAGCTTCAAACTGCTTTTAACTGTCTACGTGAGTGATATCTAAATATAGACAAATCAGACCGTGTTATGAAAAGTAAGTGAAGTTTCACCCAGTGAAATGGATGGCTGCTTCTATTGACTTGTCGCTTTTGTCGGGCAGTTTTTGAGACCATCTAATACAGATTTTTCTGAATGATAACAAAATTATCACATATAGTTGCAAGATATTTAATGAAAGTGACACCATCCAACTAGAACTCTGTTCAGATGGAAGCAACCAACAACACTGCTTTAAGGTTGGGGTGGAGGAGGTCAAGGCTTATATAATGTTTTAACAATTGCATCATTCTTCCCTTTCTTCTACCATTTTTTTCAGGTTTGGCAGAGGTTTTCAGATTGTTTTGAGCTGGAAGTCCCCTCTCTTCTTTGGCACAAGTCAATTCACTCTTTGCATGTGATTTTACTGCTAATTGGCTCTGTGTAATCTGACTCAATCATGTACACAGTTTTCTTTTCTCACTGAAAAGCACCACCGGGATAATGACATCTGACCACACGCAAGCATCTGCTCACTGACCAACGGGTAGAATGAAGTATGTGGAGAAGAAGAGCCTCCCTTGTTTGTATTCGAACCCCAAGGCCAATGTCAACCTCCATCACAGAGTGGCCAACTGGCTCTCACAATATACATAAAGCCTCATTGTCATGGAAGATGTAGTTGACAACACCAGTATTTGATGTTGTTTTCCGGTAGACTTCTTGCTAACTGTGCTAACCAGATGTTCAATTAACTTATTAGACAGATGTCCGCCTCAAAGTGTGTGATGGGCTTGGTCTCAATAAAACCCATATGCCAATATTTCCGTTTTGTATAAACATAGAATTTCTGACGAAATGTACAATAACTTGTTTTGTACTTATTGTGATGCTTATGAGGGAGGTTTCAGTGCAACAAGGAGGAGGTCTGTTGGTCTGTTAAATCACTAACCACATATTATATGTTGATTGACAAGATCCTTGTGTTCTGAGTTGCTGAATACTCAATTTCTAGTATGCCAATTGCTGTGTATTCCATCAGTCACACATGGCTGTGAGCTCTAAGTCATGAACTCAGACCGCTGACAAAAAATAGGTCTTTTATGCAGTTTGATCATCCCTGAGATTTGAACATTTAGCGTAATAATGAGAAGGACCATTTTTGCTACCTAAACATGCGTGGACCAGTCAGAGCCAATATTGTTATTTGTGGGACAGTTGCTCTGGATTGGAGCACACAGACCAGCCTTCACCCTCTGCAACACCAGGCTCATCCACCCATGAATGTTTCTAGTTCAACAATTATTTTGTCCACAAGCACTTGGTAAATATTGACCACAACAGATGAGGAAAATCTTTGTGGTTACCCCATTTTTCTTGTCTCTTACACATCAAATTTCAGGACAAAATGTCAAACAGTTACCTGACATACAGCATCCACTGACCATTACAATTGTATTTCTTTTTTGTAAAAAAATTGGTAAAAAGATTCACCTGTTTATAGAAAATGATGAATGTATCCATTGACTCATATACTGTGGCACTTTCACACAAGCATAATTCTAGTTATGTTTTGTTTGTGTGTTGTTTTTCCTTCTTGCGTAACCCCAAGACTTATTTGTTTTTGTCTTCGTCCCATTGAAATTGGCACTTTAAGTTTTTAAACCCTCATGAGAAATCACAATAGATCTTCAAAAGGTAGTCACTGTTCACTGTTTATATATTTCACCAGACAAGACATGCATGGCAGATGTGTCCAACTCCCTCCCACCGGGTGTTAGATAATATGTCAAACTGTGCATGGGCCAAGAACAGTTTAAACTTTTACTGCTTTTGATGCAAAAAGCTATAACTGTATATTTTTTAAACTTTGCCCAGTGAGACACCATAAAGTCATTAGCCCTGCAGGCAAATAAGAAGAAATTCACCCCAAATGGTTTTGTAAACAATGACAGGAGTGAAAAAGTAGACACAAACTGTACATGTGTAAGGCCACTTCTTTTTTTTGCTTGTAGTTCAATCACAGCTCTTTGTAATGTATTGTAAAAAAGTAACATAACTAATACTATGTGAAAAACATAGATTCAGCCAATTTCTGCCTGGACAGAAGGAAAAGCAAAAAGAAAGGATGCACCTCATTTATGTGGTTTCTAATATTCTGGTAATTGTCAGTGGATCAGATTCACTCAGATGAATACAAATTTAGACATGAGGATTTACTCCAAAGAAGAAAAAGGAATCTTGATTTTGCGACTGTTTACTAACTTCTCCACTTTGCACTGAAAGGAAATGAATGTAACATCAACATTAATGATGTGTGAAAAAACAAAATCTAAATGTAATTCTATTACCTACTGCTCCTTCAAATACCCCTTCATAATATTGTGTTATGATACTGACAGAAATATTCTTATTTTTTTATAAATATTATTATCCTTTTATATAAACAGTCCCTGACACATTCCATAGAAATGGTTAGAAAATATGAATATTTGTGTGAGACAGGCATATTGAATGCATTAAATGAAGAACGAGAGCTTGAAAAATGGACTATCATAAATCTAAGGAAATTCTGGATATGAATGATGGGTTCCTGAAATGACAGAAAACTGCTTTCACAGTTTCTGAAAGTCTGTCTTTGCTATTCCCCTTCAACTTTGACTGATGCATTACTGCAACGCTGCAATGAATCAGTCGCATTATCAGCCGACAGGTACGCACGCTTGACAAACTACCAAATACCTTAGAGAAACACTCATGTACATATACTGACACAAACAAACACACACACATACACACACACACACACCATTTTGGGTGCCTATGAAGAAGGTCCTGTAGTTGCTTTTTAATTCAAAACTATGTTTAAGCTTACTTTTTAAATAACACTGCCCCCCCCACACACACACACACACAC